>NW_010123185.1:88816-119528 GCF_000699245.1 Pterocles gutturalis
GCTGTTGTCCCATTATAACTATTTTTCAAGTCATTAAATACATTAAGCAAGATCGATACAAGCGTAAGGGACCTTACTGGTGTGATGTTCCCCAGTTCTGTTCAATTGAGCAACGGTAGCTGGGTAACTGGCAGAGATCCTGATGTATATAGACAGTAGTTCCCCACCAGTTAGAATTTCTGAATTTAGTATATAATGGCATGTTGACAAAAAAGCAATTTATCTAGACTCTACATTATAAAAGCAACATTTCATGTAAAAATAGTAGTAAAAATAATTCAGTGCAAAATAATAATTCAAGAGAAAGTCTCGAGCATTTCTTCAAAGTCATTCTACATTAATTGAGGTTGTAAAGTATTTGATGAAGTTTTCAAGAGCACTCAACCGAACTTGAGTAACTAGCAATTTGAATACTCTGAATTCTAGCGTGCTTGCAAAAAAAGCGTCCTTTAAAGATTGTGTTATTTTGATGAAATCCTACAATGTCACTAGCTGAGACCAGCTTAGAGCAACAGCATGTTAAAAGTATACTGCTTCAAAAGATGCTCAGACCTTGCTTCATACAGATGTTTCTGCACTATATAACACATTTCAGGCAAATCTCATCCTGGAGAAAGACTCACATAAAAAGAATACTCTTGTTTTAAATTTCTAAAAAGAGGCATATCATATTCAGAGTTCTGTTACCAGCGTTTCTCTTCTTTTTTTTGCTATTTTCTATTATCTAATAAGTGGCTTGTTAACTAATTAAATAAAAGATCTTTAGGATAGACAAGATGGATTGACATCTGAAGGATTGCTCTATCTCATGTCGAGTACTTTGAATACAAAAGTGAAGAATTAACAACTAGATCATTTGTTCAAAACTTCCAGCTCGGAGCTCTCTACTCCAATTTTACTGGCAGCATAGGCACTTTGTTTTTAAATTGCAAATGTTGTAGTGAAAAAAAGAGTTATACCTCCATTTTAGCACTAGTTTCACTAAGTGCAAAAGTTTCATGTTTTATAACATTGTGTTGAGGTCTGAGCTAATCAATTCATGTGAATAATTCCAGTGGTCATATTTATAAAGTGTAAAGACTTCTGCTCAGTCAAATTATGTTTTTGAAGCTTCTTAGCCTTTTTATCCATTTTAACTTATTATGACAGATTTATTACCAGCCCTAATGAGAGCATTTAGTACAGCTTCCAGATAAGCCCACGGTGAAAGTCAATGCCAAGCCTTACAACTGTGCCCAAATTTATTATTCTAATTAGCAGTAGGTAATTAATTGGCAACAAACAACTTGTTGAATGGATTTGGTCCCCTCTTTGAACATAAATCATCTCTAATTTTTTTCTAATTCATCTTTTCAAAATTATTCATAGGTACCAAATATATGCAGGGCCAGTTTCTACATCAATACCATGGACAGCAGGACTCACCTCCCAGTGGAAGGATTTAATGAAGAGCCATAGAGATGGCTCTTATTTATCCTCAGGTTACTTTACACTATTAATTGCATACAAGAGCCTGTAGATCTATGATATTGCATTTGCACTGATATCAGCAACATTTTATAGAGCTAGCTTAGAAGATACAGAATAACTTCAAGGAAGCCAAGACTCATATTCCTGATTTTTAAGTGAACACGCTTGCTTTCTAGATCATTCCTAAGGTAATAGAGGGCTATGAATATTTGGTATTTGTAATTGATGTGGCAAACTAAAAGATTAGCCAGATGATTTGCACTGTGTTCTTTTTTCCCCTTGACTTTACAGCCTTCTTTTCCAGTAGAATATCACCAATCCAACTTCACTGGACAAAAGATGAAATTAGTATGAATTATTTAAACCTTTACAAAACACTGATAAAAGCAAGTTAGTTTCCAGTTTTTGAAAAAGTTAGGAGGCTATATTAAAATGTTATTTTAATTTAGCTCAATGATTACTCAATTGCTACAGTTAAAGTCTAACCGTTTCCCCAAACGAAGTCAGTAACAAATAATGCAGCCTACAGCCCTAAAACATTTCTCAAAACAAAACAACTTAAGGAAAGGTGCACTGTGGTCATCCAGATATCCTGTAGTGCACTGTGGAAGGCAGAACTCTGTTAGCCAGCATCAATTTCCCTTCTAGATTTTAACATTTCCATTTAATTTAGGGGTAGGTTTAAACCACAAAGAAATGCAGCAGAAGTAATAGAGGCATTGCCACTAGTTTCAGGAGGGAGCATGCCAATGGGCAGAATAAATAAATATTGGCAATAAAACCAGAATTACTCAAAGATCACAAGTAAAATACAGATGTATCACAATGGTGCTAATAAGTTAACTGTTTTGTTGACTAGGGCCACCTCAATACTGCTACTTTTCTGGTAACTGATATCTGAGTCTCTTCACCCGACCTGAAACCAACAATGGTCCCTCCTTGCCATTTCCCAAAACTTCAGTACCACCATACTCAGTTTAGCATCTGTACTCTGGGATGATGGAGTTACTCAAACCACCAGCCTCCTCAAAATCAGTGCTACCATAGAGAAAATATTTAAAACCACAACATCTTGTACATTATTAAGCATCCATCCAACTTCTGCAGGGAGACCAAATCAAGACCAGCCTGTGAAACTAAACATTTGTGGTCAGGCTACTGCATTGTGTGAGGTCTTACATATTCACCAATATAGAAATATCTATATGGAAAGTAAAAACACTATAAACACTTGTAATACATAAAGTATGATGTGTAAATTAACTACAGCCTCATAGCATCTATTAAAAAGGCCACATAAATCATTTGGTGTTAAGTGCTGCAGCAATGTTCTTCTCAGATCTTTATGTTTTTCTGAGAAATCCTCACTATAAGTTGTCCCTCTAAAAATGTCTGGAAATATTATACTGTTCCAGAATTACTGGCACACTATAGAACATAAGGAAGACACAATATAAAATCACAGACTAATTCAGCTTGCTGATTAGCTTACGTGAAATCTAGGATACACTTATCATATATTAATTTTCTTTACATGGTTACAGTTTAAGAAGGGCCAGGTCCTTTCCAGCCTCTGCCAACTGAAGGGGTAGTCAGAAGGCAACAGAACTAGTTCAAACTGGTTTTGTGGATTTTTACTTTGTGTCTGGTACATTAAATTGCTAAAACGGTAGCTGACTCAACAGGCACATAAGCCACTGAGTTTACTGAAAGTAAAGACTGCAGCTAAGGAGAATGTAATTTCCTGACAGAAAGGAGAAAAATGCTCAACAAACCTTGCTATCAAGTTAATGACAGTATAAGGCTGCTAACTGGCCTGCTTACAGGCAAAGCTGAGCAAACAGTATGCTAATATTGTCACAATGATCACCAACTAAAATGTGTCTGTTGAATTTATATTTGTATACTATTATTAATTCATACTTGCAATGAATACTACTGCATTTATAGTGCCACTATAAACTTGTAAACCGAGTAAAATTTCCAAAACCAGTTAGCTTGGCGAACCCTGTGATACTGGCATACTCAGATCTACTAAACTGTTATGGACTCAGATCAGACTTGATGGACTTTGATCAATCCACCAGACCAAGAAGCAGGAAATTTCCACCAGTAAAACTAGACATGAAGGTGAGCTTATCAAATTCCTAAAGTGGAACTCTGATGGAACACTTTTTTCTTTTCTTTTTTCTTAATATTGTCCTTCTTTATTCTATGTGGAAGAGTCTGTTACTCATTAAAGGTCAGAGATAACCTATTTGCAACAGGACACTGATCATCATCTAAACCCTTTAATATTGGCCTTCTTTATTCTATTTGGAAGTCTGTTACTCATTAAAGGTCAGAGATAACCTATTTGCAACAGGACACTGATCATCATCTAAACCCTGCTTTCCTCTGCAAGTTGACTTTAGCAGCAGTACGTGCTCCATCAGCTACACTGGTCTGGATGTTTTCTGGGCTGAGATTTCTCACTTAGCCAAACCTCTCAAACCAGTTCTGTGCTCTGCACAAAAAAAAAAAAAAAAAAAAAATTAGGATAAGACTATCCCATGAATTCTTCTTAGATCAGCTCCTGTTAATTTTAAATTATATTTACAGAATATCAGTGTGAGATAGGCAGAAGAGTTATATATGAATTAAAAAAAATATGTATCAATCTGCTGAAGAAGCTTTTGAAGGATATTGGTTCTTCTGTTCAGCATGTTACTTGATCATTTGTTCTGCAGCAATTAAGCAGATTCCCTTCATTCCTCAGGCAAATTGCTCTTTGATGAGCTGGATCAAGTAGCCATTCCCTCCATCTGAGGTCATGTCCCAAAATAAGATTCTATTTTGCAATGCACAGACAAAAGCAGTGCTGAAGAAGCAAGATCCTACCACTCTTGTTCTCTTTGCAAATGACAGCCTGCGTCTTGCGAAAACATGAAACAGTTCCTTTTCTGAAAAAAGAAAAGATTTTATCAGAGCAGAGGGGTCTTAGCTTTGGGCACAATGACAGAATCCATGACTTTGGACTGTATTTAGCCCAAGCTAGGCAGAACAGCACAGCCTGATGGAACATGATAAGGTAGACCTACTCAGAACCTTTTTACAGCTTCCTTCAGGACTGTCCAGCTTGGTGACTGAAAGATGTTGATAATCTTGAAAGGCTGTTGTCATCCGTATACATTTAAATCGCTAATTACTGAGTACACAGAGAGTTCTCTCTGATAATCTTGAAAGGCTGT
Source organism: Pterocles gutturalis (assembly GCF_000699245.1). Classification (NCBI taxonomy): domain Eukaryota; kingdom Metazoa; phylum Chordata; class Aves; order Pterocliformes; family Pteroclidae; genus Pterocles; species Pterocles gutturalis. The sequence goes on from NW_010123185.1 coordinate 93,517, forward strand.
TGTCATCCATATACATTTAAATTGCTAATTACTGAGTACACAGAGAGTTCTCTTATAAATAGCTGGGCATGATGCTTCCTGCACTGTGTGACAGAGAAGACAACAAGGCCACCAGAAAGAGGGAATGTGCTCAAGATATTAACCAGAGTTCATCCCAGTTCACTCCCTCCTTATGGTCAGGCTACACTTGTAATTGCAGAGGACAACATTCCTCAGAGCCTTGTAAGAACAATACGCTGTAAGGGAGAAGTCCTTGTAAACACCTAGCAGGGTGCGAGAAACAGAAATGAAAGAGAGAAGGAGAAAAACAACACTGGAAATAATTTGGGGCCATAAACAGTGGAAACGCTCAGACACAATCACAAGGACTAATTTGGAGACTAACATGAGAGTCTCCAAATTAAAATAGTGCCAGTGCCTCCCTGAACATTTTTCTTCCTCCAAATCTGCCTTAATTTGTAGTTTAATAACAAACAGTACAGCTCTCTGCACCTTTTTCAAAGGAGTTATGACATGCATTGTGAGCAGCATCATTAGCCTTTTACCTTTTACTATTTACTCATTTAAGGTCCTAACCCTACTGACGATTAAGCCTGGGCTACTTAATGAATGAAGCAACAACTATTTTACAGCAGGTTATGAGATCAGTATCACTCAGGAGACTCCAGAAATTTGGGGACCCTCAGTCACATCTATTGCCCAGCAGCAATAGATTAAACTGTCAAAAAAGGGATAAGAAGAGGACAGCCTGGTGTTGGCTTTTCTAAGATTCACATTAGAACATTAACCCTTCAACAGACAAGTTAAAAAGAGGAAAACTAGCAACACAGTGTCACAAATACTGGAATGAGTTGGTAAAAATACCTTAAAAGTATTCTCATCCAAATAAGAAAGCAGTTTCTAATCAAACTAATTTGACATTTATGCACACGCCTATATGCTTCTCTAGAAGTCAGAGGACTGAAAATTAAGTCTTACATCATCAAATCCACTCTTCTGATACCAGAAGCAATCAGATCAGCTAATTTGTTCATAAATGGCTTAAAAATCAACTCTAAAAATAATTTATTGTGGGTTCAGAAGTGTTCTATTAAGAGGCTATTCTAGAATTGCACTGCTCCCATAGTTAGAAATTTCTTCTTTCTGATCTAAATTTCTTCAGAGCCAGTTCATTCCCATTTGGCTTCATCTTTCTTTTTAAATAAGAATTTATCTTCCAATGCATTTCTAGAAAGCAAACATTTGATCTAAGCTTCTCTTTTGCAACACTTAAGCAAAATTCTTTAGGTTCCTTTTATGGAATTATGACACTTTCCACTCCCCCTGCCCTAAACAGCGTGGTAGATCTGCAGCTGCTGGAAAATTAATTTTTTACTGAGAGACTTGATATCAATTTTGATAGCAAAAGACGTTTCACAGTAACTTGCACAATGACATTAGTACACTCTTATCTTCACCAGAAATATCTCACTTCATAAAGTCTAGAACTGATCTTGCTGCCTTCATCACCTCATCTTACTGTCAGATGCAGCCACAGTCATCTCACTATCAACTAGTATATATACAGATCCTTCTCCTTATTTTGTTCCATCAAATGAGCTACAAACTGTTACAGACTTTCTTGTTCTGAGCCCATAGATGCATAACCTTGAGATTTCAAATAACCAAACCTTTTCTTCAATATTTGAAGTCTACTTCTAACTCTCTGCTTTCAAAAATAACCCTTGCCTTTACCCTTTCACATTTTATGTGTCTTTGTCTCATAGCTACTGTTTTCTGTATTTACTAGCAAATTACTATGTGTAAAATTTCCACCAAATTTCCTTTTTAAAGCGGAAAACAGGGAAATCAAATTTACCCTATCAGAGAACGACAGCAGATTATTCAGCACAATGCACCTTTGGCAGGGTCACGTTTTGGCATCCCATTTCCTGCTTAATCCCAAACTTTTAGCTACTCTTTACCAGAATTTCTTCCTGAATTTCTCCTCCTTCTTTTCCTTTCCAGTTATCTCTTATGCCACCTTCTCCTTCTTCTTAGATATAAGCGTTATGCTTTGCTACTTTCCACCTGGAGTGGCTACAAATTTTTGCTAGCAAGTTCAGAAGCCTGAATAGAGTCATCTTCCCACCTTTTGCAGATTGAGTTGTGTTTTGCTTCTCCCCCAGATGTTCCTTTCTCTTTCCATGCACTTGACAGAGTCAAAGCTAGATGGTTAATGTTCCTGTCTATACTGAAAATTAAGTCTTTATTCAGTCAGGGTATTATGACTGTGTTTAACATCTACTCCTTACTAATTGCATAAAGTAAGCATTTCTTACCTTCTCTTTTAATCTGCACAGTTACTGAATTAAGATAGTATTACTAAAATGATATTAAATTGCTTTCCTGAACAAAAGTCTCATTGGAAAAAAGTATAACTGACAGTATACACTAGTCTAGACTGCTAGATAGTCAAACCACCTCTTAAAGGCTATTTAATAAACACAGACCTGCTGTGTTAGTCTGCCCACCTGGACACTTCCTTACACTCCAAATTAAGGTACAATAACACCAATTACTCTGTCTACATGTGTGTATGTGCATACATATGCACGGCATTTCCCTTCTCTACACACTGTATCCCTCCCAAACAACACTAATATTACATCTAAGGCTCTGATCTAATTGGAAAAGACCTTGTTTCACTCCCAACTTTTGAATGCAATTCAAAATTTTGATTTTGCACTGAGCATTGAGCACAGTGTTCTGATCTTCATTAGAGCTTCCAGATGCTACTGTAACGCATGTAGTAGAGAAAGGCAAAGAAATCTAAGTTTTTCAAAGCAATCCTGAGAGGAATTCTGAAAGGCCAAACAGCAAAAGGAGAAAGGAAATGAGTAGTTATTTTTACTAACAGGAAGTTTCTTTTGAATAAGGGACAACAACTGAAGTGTGAATAATGCCTGAGCTAGAACGGTCTAATTAAAATATAAAATCCAAAGCAATTGGATTCCAAGACCTGAAAAAGACAAGAGCTCAGGAGGGTTCTCCAAAATGCTCAGTGAGATGAGGAATCAACCGCAGCCTGGTTTCCTGGTGAAAGCAAAGATGAACGCATTAGGAGTCCCACAGATTGCTCATTCCTTGGAAATAACTTGTTAGCAAGGACTTTTCACCTTACTGCTGTTCACAGCAATTCTGGTAATTTCAGACGTAAAAGAGGAGCAAGGGAGAGAGAAAATCTTGCTGACAAGAGCCCCATTGCACAGGTGTCAATCTCCATCTTCAGAAGGGAGCAGGTGAAAAGAATTACGTACCCTGGAGGACAGAACCAGGTGGCTTTCACAGGGACTGAGAGAATCTTACAAATGATGACAAGAAGAGAAGACAGAAAAAAGATCTCTTCTTTTTCCCCCTTCTTAGTGAGTAGGATGAAACAGCATATCTATTTATTCCTCTTCATTTAACAAGAGCAGGGCTTGGGTGAACCTCTGGCACAAAGGAGTTATCCATGATTCATAAGAGCATGCAGGCTCCACATTCTGCAGTGCATTAAAAACAGAACAATGTTTTCCAGAAAAAAAAGCATGATTCTGGTATCACTGCACAAAAATAAGTCAATTATCCCTTCTTAATTATTTATTTAGCATTAATAAACTCTTACTGGCCATGAAAGGAACCTGGGAAACAGCTAACAAGAGTGAAAAAGTGTAGTGAACACCATTGTTTTGCAATAATACATCCCAGGTTCAATGAATTAGCCTCTGGCACCAAATATAAATAAATGGGTATTTTATGCGAGTACAGTATTTTGCATTAAAAACTATTATGGGGTAAGTGGAACTAGGTTTTTGTCCTGCTACAACACTTTATGATACCTCACAGTAGAGCAACCAAATTGGATGTGAAAATGTATCAGAAATGGAAGCAAGAAAATATTTCATAATATTAAGTCTGGTATGGTCACCAAAAAATAAATTTGCTTCATATAAGTTACTGTGGGATAACAAAACTTCCTCACAAATGAGAAATACACATCTAATACACAAAAAAATAAATGGCTTATTTATTGAGTATTCTCTTTTACATTCCCTTTGTCAGTCTCTATCATGAGAGTAAAATTCTCAGAAGGAAAGAAGCTCTCTGTGTATTTGTCAAGCATCTGATTAACAATCCTTTCCCACTGCCATGATATAACCAGAAAATAAGGTAACTGACTTCACTGTACAGAGAAGCAAATACAAGCAAATCCAGTTTTCTGTGTGATTTCTATGTTGTACTGTTTTCCGGGCTGCAGGAATAAATCAATTTAGCTTTATTAAGGGATTTTCATCACTTCATAAAATTTTTGAAGTACATGCTCAATGGTTTCTTAAAGTCTATCAGTTCTCAAGTAGAATGTACTCTTCTATAGCTGCCACTGATACAAAAATTCAGTCAGGAATCTCAGTACTAAGCACACTGGCTGCAAGCAAAAGGCTGTACCCTGACACCTGTTTCTGAAAGGACTCAAACAATGCCCTGAAATCCAGATCCTAAATCTGAAACATTTGAAATAGGATCAAAACTGTGCATTTTGGGCCATCTCTAACTTGAAGGGAAATGGGATTTCTCTCTCCAATGTCCTCCTCCCCAAGAAGTTTCATTTAACTAAATTAGTTATTAGACTGAAGACTATCCATAAAAAGCAAAGCAACTAAATCTTCCTCCTGAAATCAGGAGATGAGAACCAATCACGCAATACCCATTTTGGGAAAGATACAGAATTTCTCTTCAATATATTCCATAAGTCAATAATTTAAATAGATGTGTTCTTCAAAAGGCACTGACAGGTGCCTCTCTTCTCTATTACCAATGAAACAGGCATAGAAAAACCACACACACTCCCCAAACTGAACGAGAAAGTGCCTTTGCTTTCCTGCTTCTCACTACTGCTAGGCACAAAAGCCAAAGACAACCCATTTCCAGTGGACAGCAGAAAATAAATGTCAATTAACTTACTTAAGGCTGGTCAAAAACCAGGCATTAGAAACAGTGTGAGTGCACATACGTGCAACACATGCTAGTCAAAAACCCAGCATCTATGGGTTAATATCAGGCCAAATATCTCCTGACTCGGACCACAAAGTGGTTCCATTAACACATTTTAACTTTATATGCCGTCTGCTAGCTATTTGCATTTGCTGTTCTAATGCTAGTCTCATGCAAAAAATTCTGCTGGAACCATTGCTTATCAATACATGTATATATATTTATCCAGAAAAACATAAGGGCATTTATAGTGAACATGGGCTCAAGTCCCCACTTCAAGGGATATTTTTAGGAAATTGAAATTATCTGAGAAAGGGAAGACCCTCCTCTGCTGATTTCAAATGCTTGAGCAGAATAGAGAAGAAACATCTTTACATAGAGGTAAAACAAAAACATTTGAAATCTCTAATATTTAAACAGAAGAACCATTTCTCAGCCAAGTATAGTCAGAATTTTGGTTAATTTGTTGTACAACTTCAGCTTTGAAAAAAGATGCAGACTTGATAAACAGTCCTACCTTCTTATTTTCTTTCATTTTATTCGCAGACCTAAGCTATTGTGAAATAATTGTCTTACACCTGAATACAAGATTCATTCAACTTTCTACCTTCATATTTCTCAAGAACACTGCAGAAGATAATTTCTCAAAGGAATTCTCTAGGCCATGCTAAATAACACTCTGAATCACACTACTTTTAGCTTTGACCACCTCTTCACCAGTATGTATCTCAGTTTCCCACTTGCCTGCCCCTGCAAAGGTGCCTAACAGTGACAGTATTCTGGGCACTACAGCTCCACAGGCACACAGAAAAATAAAATTTAGAGAATACTGTTAAGGCAAATATCAGCAGCACTTTGCTGCCTATTAGCAAAAAAGTTTGAGAATTTCTGACATAAAGAACGGCTGAAATCCTAACATGTCTTACGTAACCATATAAATTAGCTAATCCGTACCACATTTATCTGCTTGAAGCAGAAAAACTTGTCCTAACAAGCTGCAGGGATGTATACAGGCCTCTGATGATAATGGGCTGTTTTCACTGTTAAAGCTCTTTGAGATATAAAAGGCAACTAACCTCTCTTCTAGTTATAGATTACTTAAGGACCTAAATTGGGAAGCAGCACCGCTGTACTCCAGCACAAGAGTGATTGGAGGCTATACATAGGTTCAGATAAAGCTAAGGTTAATATCCCTGCAGAAGGCACCTATGATTCCTGTATTACAGTTGTGAAATATTATGCATATTCCAGCTTATCAGTTTTATCTTTCCTGATTTATTTAAAGCCTAGGTGATCATATTTGCCAAAGGCATTTCTTCAGAGTATGAAACAGGTAATCACTGTAGAGATATATGAGAAGTGTTAAGGATGGCTTCAGCTGTTCTTCATATGGGCCTCCACAAAAGCATAATTTTACAACATGGGCATGTGTCCATATACAAACACACGCTGAGTGGGGTCCAGATGAAATGCTGAGTTGGGGAAGAAAGAAAGTGACATGACACCAAGCGTACTCAAAGCTAATACAAATGGAGAGACAAGTTCCCAGCACAGTTTTGGTCTTATTTGCAACCTGTCTTTGTAAGCAATTTGGAGAAAATCTCAGCTCAAGTGTCATTGTCAAAAGCATTATATATACAAAATAGAAAGAGCAGCGATGCAAAAGCATTCCTTGAAACACATTGTGGGGACAGAGGAGAGATAGTTATATGTAAAAAACAAATTACAAACCTCAAAGAGAATGGATCACTCAAAAAATGTCACAAAAGATAGAAGAGAAGACAGACAGAGAAAGGCAATGAGTTTTTGGAACATATGGAGCCCTTTTTAATTCTTCCAAACGCAGTTTTTAGCCTCTTTCTGGAAACACAAGATCCTGTATGGATTTTCTACAAGAATAAACTGAAATCAATTTTTCTGTGGTATTGTGCTATCAATAGTGTGTATACTGAATGTATATCATGTCTATCCCTATGTTGTGTCAAATTAAAAAAAAGATAGCCAAATGCTGTCCTAAACTTTAATTGAAAAAGAACATCAGAACTGTCCAAAGACCTTCCCTGTTTCTCCCACAAGCATATACATTCACATGCTGAAATTTAATCTGTAAGCAGAGAGCAGTATCATTTTTAGATACTGAAAAGTTCACAAAGATAAGAGCAGAAATGGCTTGAACTCTTGTCTACCATTATAAAGAGAGTAATAAAGCTTTATTACTCCAGTTTCCCACCTCATGAAGACACGAGGCCTGATTCACCCCACCTGGCACTAGCAAAGGCTGAGAGTGGATGCAGCTGCAGTATAGCTCTGACCCTACTGCAGACCAAGCACTGTTATAGCCCACTCTCTTCACTGCCAGTATAGTGACTCTACTGGGAGGCCTGGGTGTTGGGAGACAACAGACATGGTTAAAAGTTACTGTTTAGTTCTCCCAGATGGCAGTACACTTTGTGCTCTGAACTGAGCAGGATACTTTTTAAAATGAAAAATTTGATGTAATATCACACCATGAATGTTTGCTTCCTGGCTACTTAGAAACCATAGATTCAAGTAAAGTCCTTTACTTTTCAATGTATTTAAACTACAGATAAACCAAACTAATTTACCCTTCTTGCATAAGTAGTATCAGTAATAATTTTGAATTACTGTAACAAAGTAACTAACTTCCTTCGTCATGTGTTTCAAATTGGAACTACAAAGTTCATTTCAATTCAAAGTAGGTAAAATCCAAAATTAAACACTTATGCATGCACAGTTGATACTGAACAAGACAAGTGCTACAGAGCATTTCCCAAAAGGTTGCTTTCAACTCTCTCGCCATTCACTGAATAATGTCAATCTACTTTGACACCATTTCCTCGTTCTCCCCTTTTTCCTTTGATAATGTTCTCAGGTTTCCCCTTGTTTGTTCCTGCCTAATCTTTATTCTAAGCTCAGTCCTGCTGCCATTTAAGATAGTGGAAAAATATTTCCATTAACTTTGGTTGGACAGCATATTATGTTCTTGATATAGATGTTTTCCGTATTTCCATTGTACCCCCAGAATAACTTCAACAATAAAGTATCCACAAAAGGCAAGATACACAATTCAAATACCTGAAGCATAGTTTACAGATCAACATAATAAAAAGTTTTTTCTTTAAAAGCAAGACTGCATATCTATAAACCTTTAGGCATATTGCCATAAATAAAATAACATATAAATATATATACACATACACTTCATCACAACACTGTAAGGAGCAAAAAGAATCACCTGGCACTGCTAACTGTCACATTTCAGCTTAATATTAAACTCCTGTATGCCTTTCACTCCATCCCTACAAATCCCTCAGGGTTAATATGAGCTCAGAAATCCAACCACTAACAGACAGTAGCAAATTTAATGAGACTAGAAATGGGGTCAGACCAGCACATTTCTTAAGATCATTATACTATTTGTCAAAAAGGGGAAAAAGTAAAAAAGCATTTACAAAGTTGTAGCATTGTTCTGCTAGCTTTCTTAAATTTGCTCGTTACAGGTTACTGAACAACTGATTGCAAGATCCTCCCACCATCCGCAGGCAGCAGTGAACCAGATTAAGAGAGACGAGGCAATTAAGTCAGGAAGAAATTCCCAGGAAGTGTGAACTGAAGTGACAAATATTGCATTTAACAGAATATGGTACCAGCATTTCTAATAAATAGCTGAGAAGACAAGTCATAGCAAGATCATTAATATATCCTTAATGAAGTGATTTACTTTCTAAAATTGGATTGTAGGAAAACACCTCAAAAGAAACAAGGTATGGGTAATTAATCATCATCCTCTCTGATAGCCACAGTTGTAAAGAGTTCAGTGAACTCACTTGCCAGGCAACAATACAGTGAAAATGAAATTAAAACATAACACACAGAAGGAACAAGCTAGTTTTTGTGAACAGAAACATACTCTTTGCATTTACTGAAAGCAGCTGCTAAGGAGTATTCAACACTATCAAGCTGCAACAGTGATGCACACGTATCAGACATAACAAGGCATATGAGGTCGTAACATACCAAGTGCTACCTAAGTATCACTAAAATAACAACCTGTGGAGATAGGCTAATAAGGACTTCCATTGTGCTTCCCCAGCTGAGGTGGAGAAAGGAAAGACACGGGAAGTAAAGTGTTTTGCCTAAGGAAGGACAATGAATCAGCATTACAACCAGAGTAGAATCAGGAGGAATGATGATGCTAAATCAAAACTAAAGTTTCAGCAAACCTTACTGCCCTTTTGAAGACAGATGGCAACTGTCTTTTCTCACAATAAGACAACAACTAATTCAGTGAATTTGCTTTCTTGAGCACTAAGATCCCTTTATTAGTCTGATCTCAATATTTTCGAGTTGCACGAAGAGGCGTACTCCCATTAAGGAGGACCACTTGGTTCTTTTCCCTCTTAGTTAGCCCAGTGAAGGTTAATGTCCCTGGAACGCACCAGCAAAGCTTGCACTTTATACAAGAACGAAATTTTGGATATACTGAAGTCAACAGACAGGATTTCATCCTTAATTGGCTTCCAGGGCTAACAAGAACAATTCCAGCTACATTACTAACATGGTAACACTAATATGGCCTAGTTACTAAAATGAGAGACGAAAGTATGGATTTTTCTTCTTGCCAGCAGAATACCAAATTCAGATTGCTTGATATGCATAAAATTGCACAGAAAGTCAAGGTATCTCCATAGTTTTGCATAACAGATAACTACTAACCCTACATTGTAAACTGAAAACCAAAGACCATTCTTTACTGTAATTTGTCAAAGTTCAGAAAGACCTGGAAAGTAATCAGGTCAAGGATTAGACACTGCCGGCTCTATATTTTCCTTGCAAGCTGTACTGTTTACAGCTAATACCACTTAAACTGGCCTTCCTGAAGGCTCCTTATATCTTGTGATCTCTTCCATGCGTGACCAAACTTACCAACAAATCCAAAATAAAATTTTCTAAGATGTACACCAAAAACTGCAGACAGTTCAGCAAAAACGTTCCCTGTACGGTTCACAGGCAGTGTTTCAGGCACTCCTGTGCTCTTGTGGAGCAGAATAGGTTTTGATTTTTGTCCTTTTTTTTGGTCAAGGGTTGGGGGGAGGAGGCATATGGGACACCACCTGCGAACCAAAAGGGAAGACTGCTAATGCTAAAACAGGTATAAAGAACTAAGATGATAACATAAATTCCTTTACAATTAAAAAATTCCACAAGCTAATATATCTCAAACTTTCAAAAACCCATCTCCATTACCAGAATATTTCACAAAGCAGACAAAAATCAAATTGCAGCAAAAAACATGTGGTAGACTAAAATAAATCAAAGCATTTGTGTCAATTAATGAATCGTTCACATTGTTAGATTCACAAACAAGAAAGATGCCTCTGATGTGCAAGAAAAAACCTCAAACACAGAATAACTAGCAAAACTGTCTCCTGAAAACAGAGCACAGACATCCAATGGGAGTGGTAGAACACATGTAAGCCTGATCAGCATCTCTTCTGAAATGTTCTACAGAAAAAAAAAGTATGATGATTTGAATGCAAGTAAACATAACCAGCCACAAAAAAAAAAAAAAAAAAAAAAAAAAAAAAAAAAATTGAATTATTTAAAAAGGTCTTGCTAGTACCAGGGAATACTTAGAGAGAAGCACAAACCATGGAGTCAAAGCCACAGAACAATTGCTAGAAGAGCTAGCCGCAGGGTGTAAAGTTGACTGGATTACTAATTTGATGTCAGTGTAAAAATTTCATGCAATAGTTGTGAAGATACCATCAGAAAGTATCATCTATCTGGCAGATGTGGTAACTTAACATTCAGGCAAGTTCTGTCACTGTTACTTCAAAGACATTAATTTGAGGGTCCTTTCTGAAAAGGATACCAAGTCCCAAACACAAGATATTCCTTGGGCAGATGGGGATTGCTACTTCTCTAACACACAAAAAGAGAAGAGAGTCTCTTCTGTAGACTCCCACATTTCAAAATACACATTCTGATAATAATGAGCCAAATTTCTTCCATGATAAAGGCTACAGCAGCACTAGCTTGACCTCTTTATGGTGCTTGTGTGACACATACTATGAAACATGCTACTGACCCTGAGAAGAGCGATACAGAATATCTTAACTGTCTTTAAGGATGAAAGATGGTGCTTGATAATTTAAAAAAGTTCCCAACTAACAGCGAACCACACATATGAAATACCAACTTTAATGAAAAAAGGTCTAGTGAGGCCAGTTGAACAGATTGTTTAAATTCATCATTTTGTTTGCATTTTAAAGTCACCATAACTTCACAATAATTATAATGGACAAACTCAAATTTCCTTCAGGTTAAAAGCCAAAACTTTTTTTTTTTACTTTCACAGTTCAACATGAAATATTTTACAGCATAGCTCTGGGAAGTAACATAACATGCTGTAGAAACATATTACACATCTGAATATAAAGGAACAGAGATAAAACAATCAGAATGAAAAGGTTAGGAAAAATCTTGCATTCTGGCAGACTTGCACACCCCAAAAATGCATAAAGTACAAGTGAAATGCAATTATTTTTTACTGTCTGTGATCTTAACTGCTAACCTACATTTTAACATCCTGAATATAGGAACAGAGATATTTTACCCAGAGATTCAAAGAAAATAAAAAATCAAAAATTTGTTGAGTTTATACTCCCATGAATGCTGCCAAATGATGGCAAATCAATAGTCACTACTTCACTAACATCATCCTTCGGATGCAGTCAACTAGCATATCTGAAAATCCTTCCCAGAAGTACCATATGGATACACAAACCTGTTTTAACTACCATCATCAAAACCAACGCGGCTTTCAGTTTGGTTACCGGTGGAATATAAATCACTAAAATCTGAAATACTTCATAGTAAGTTCCCTTTTTGAAGCTATAAAACTCTTTGCTGAATTGTTACAGGATAACTGGGTGAAATGAAAAGAATACAAGGTTATTAAATGAGGCACCATTAGTGCCTTGAGCTATGCAATAACTGAATTTATTTCTTGTCACCAGAAGGTAATTTTATTGCTGGCAGAGCACGTTTTTTTCTTCTGTAGTACTCTGTTTTTACTGTTTACTGCAGAAAGAGGTTTCTCAAAAAATGTTTTCAATTCCCCGGTAAGCATTCCCTTCTTTAGCGGTTTTAAAAAATTTCTAGAGTGGCAACTCAGAGACCCATGTAAGCACACTGAGCTTTGAAAATCTTCAGCTCTAGCTCTTTTATTACAGAAAACATGCATTTTTTTTTTTCTCTCTAGAGTTTCTTACCATCTTTATCTGAATGCTTTAAAAGAGCCAAAACATATCAGTTCCTCACATCATCCAAATAAAACATTATAGGGAAATATCTATGCACAGAAAGTAGACTGTAAAATATAAACAGGAAACATGAGTGTTGTTTTCTACTTTGTGTGGAGGGCTTGTCAGACAGGAAGTTAGGTTTGCAGACATAGGTGGGAAATGCCAGTAACACAGAACAAGCCCTTGGCTATCAGCAGCAGACGCTGTAGGAAACCATGAAATAGAAAGAATTCAGCACTTACAGAAGATGTCTAAAAAGTGTAAGGACCTATACAGTCACTGATTAGACAAAGTATTTAAAGCACTTGTACTTAAACGTTATTTTATTATTAACTATGAACTTGAGTCCAGTCTTACAGTTGTGCACACTTACAAATGGATTGCTCATTCTTTAATTGTGCTATTAAAAAAAAAAGCAAGAAAGTGAAGCAAATCTTGTGAGGACAGGCACTAACAGCAGCAGTGGTAAAAAAGTGCAGAAGCCATGCAGATATGAAGTAGAAAGGTAACAAGAACTGAGATGGTTAAAAAAGGAATGAGATAAAATGGAATAACCTTTATTCAGGTTAATTCACAGAAACCACATCCCTAGGAACCATTCACTTGGAAGGATTCATATCTAAGAAAATTAGGTAGCTAACCAAATAGGAAACATTTCAATGAACTCACACACGACCAAGCAACTTGCCACCCAAAATTCAATCAAAACCAGAACTTAATTTGAACTTAAGGCCAGATGAACAGATGGCATCAAAACCCACAGATTCCCATCACCTACAGAATACAAGGAGCAAGAAATCATTGGCTAGCTAAATAAAAAGGAACTTGCCTGTGCATTTTGAGCCAAGACTCACTTTTTATGAATGGATAACATAATTTTCCTGCCTTTGACTCTGAGGACTAAATCACCCAATATTTGTGAAATCTTAGACACTCTAGGGATAGAAACACAATAGGTGGATCCACTCTTTTCCTGACAGCCCTATTCACAATTTTATTTCTTAGTAAAGAACATCTGAACACAATATTAAACATGTTGAAAGGCTCTTCACATGTCTTACACCTCAAACTCCATGTTTTCAAAACACCTCTTCTCAGCTGTACAGAGGCCACATGCTCTAGAAGTAAAATCTGATGTGAATAGTCCTTGAAATAATTCAGTTCCTGAATAGGCAGAAATGTGTCTAACTTTACAAAGATTTTTTACACATCTTCTTACTAGGAATATTTCCCCAAGTGTTGGTTTTTTTTGAATGAGAAATGCAATTATTAAAAAAAAAATCCATTCCAGACTCAAATATTTTTCATCACGTATGTTCCATAAAGTTCAGCACGTTTGTCATCCTGATTTGGCAGAGAAAAAAGTAAAATCAGCGCAGTTTCTGCAGTGCAAAAATTCTAAATCTCTCTTGCTACTACTTCAAGGCTCAACTTTCCACTTTTGGCAAACATCTGACAAAATATCAATCCCAGATATAGATTTTTTTTTCTTCCAGTTTCATAAAGGTTTTAGCATAATTGCAAACAATACCATGTTCTTGCTTCCACTGTAAAGTTGTGCTTATAACAGGATTTTTTCTTAAGTCCTTTTATGAATCTCCTTCCTTCAGTAATTTCCATCATGTCTTACAAAGAGTACAGACCAGATGTAGTCACTACAGCATGTACAGTTCCTTTCACCAGACAGAGTGTGCATGCACAGTGCCCAAATCTACAGCTACCACATTACCTACCACGCAGATACACAAAAATAGCACTGCAAGAAATAAAAAAACTTAAACAAAAAGTAGGCTAAAAAAAACCCCCAAAAGGCATACTGGAAGAAATTCATACTCTAAGAGATGATAGATACTCTAACACTGATATTCTTAATAATAGAGGGCATGTTAATCTTAATTTATGTAACAGGACACCTAAGCAGATCCTCTAGAGATGTTACCAGAGCACCTGCAGATACACTGTACATTTTAAAGAGCAATGCAAGGCTATAAATATGCATGGCATGACCTCATTCATATTGTTCTTTCATAGGACTCAGATCTTTAGTTCAAGAAAAAAAGGAAGAAAGTAACAAAAGGAGGAAGGAGTGTCTTTTGGTCAAGAACTGGGATACAGGAAACCTGGATTCTATTTTTGTCTCTGCCACAGAAGTCCCTTACAGCAAACTTTTCCAGCTTTGGGGTATCAAATCAAGGAAGTGATTTTGAGAGATGAAATACTACAAAGGACTCAACCACAAGTAACTAGATTTGAGGGGCTTATCTACTTTCTCTGCCTCACATCCTTCATCTGAAGCAGTGATAAAAACTTTTATAAACAAACAAAAACTTGAAATCATCAGCACTGCCCTTTGTTTGCATGCAAGTTGAAATTATAACCTCCAGTATTATCGTTAATTTTTGAAGCTGTAAGGATGTTAAGATGAGGTACTAAACAGTCCATGAGTGTCACATTTCTGAAGATCAGGAAGACAAATTCTCTCTGTCCCCATACCCACTTCATTTTCAAGAGTATCTCCAAGATGTATAGCCCAAATTTCAACATCTTTCAGCAAGACAAAGGTTTTTTACACTTCAGGGTTTTTTGTTGTTTTGGTTTTGTTTGTGTTTCTTTTTTTGGTGGTGTCAGGTGGTGTTTTTTTTACCTAATTTCCATCCAAGACACTCCTTCATTCCTTTTTTTTTTAAATGTCTGATCATACTGTATTTCTCACAATTGCAACACTGAACTGAACATACAATCAGAGAAGCAAGAGAAGTGTCCTGTTTCATTTTTTGTTATGAGTACTCTTTCTTTAGCTGAATGACTTACAGATTCAGCACTTCAAATATTTAGTTTACTATCCAATATGAAAAGTACAAGAAGCCATGACTACAATAAAAAAACCTGCATAAAGTACAACATTAACTTAAAGAAAACAAAAAAGACAATGAACTTTCATTACACAGGACAGGGGGCAAGGACAGAAGAGAAAGGTAGCTTCTTTTACATTTGCTTTCCTGTCTGGAAAAACTCACCAGAAATATGGAAAAACAGTACCAATAGAAAGATGTAAGGAAAATCATGACATTTTTTAAAAGCTGTACTAAAATAACTTTACTGCAGAACTGGGACATGTGCATCTCTGAGAATATACATTTCACATGCTATAGTGAACTGGCCATCACTGATGGCAACAGATGATGATGATATTCTGTAAAGTGCTTTACACAGGACTACTGACAGTTTTTGGAGAGTAACTAGATCAATTCTTTACAGAAGTGATCTATTTCCAGCTATTTTCTCTCCTAAGAGATAAAACTATCACTAATTGTAAGTTCCTAACTCATTGAAACAGAAAAAGTTTATTTAACAATAATTTGGTTTTTCCCTCGGGATACTGTAGCTTTAAGTACCGTATCCATAGCAGTCTAGATGGCAATTAGAGAAAGTATGTCTGTCAGTATGTTAGAAAACCACTAGCATAGTGACTCAATACTCTAGAGACTTTCCAATACAAGCTGCGATTTCCCACAAAATCTGAGAGAAGAGCATAAACAACAACACATGCTGCACAGAGACTTGGTTTAAAGCCCCAGTTCCAAATTCCCTGTACAGCCAAGATAACTGTTGACTTTAATGGCTGCTGTAGAAACACCTGGAATCAGTTTGTATGTGCATGGTACATGTTTCCTATGGAGACAGACATTCTTGCTAGGGGATGTGTCTGCTTTTACTTCTGAAAGATTCTGACCTAAACATGAAGCAAGACATGGTTGTGGTGCCACACAGGACTAACCTCAGCTGGACTTGTGTTGCCTTTTCCCTGTAACAGGACACAACAGCACATGCCTTTAAGTTAATTCAAGACCCTCTCACAAAAAGCAGGAGCATGAACTGGAATCTTGAGACAGGCATCCTAGGTTTGGTTACAGGAACAATAAAGAATAAATATACTTGAAATCTTGTTAGTTATTCTGAAACCTGACTTAATCCTTTTAAATTCCCTACAGGATCCATATCACTCCTTTCTCTACCCCAGAGAAACAGCTTAATTTCACATAAATTCCATTTCTTTGGAAAAGCTAAAAAATAATCAAGAAAAGCATTTTGTACAATTGCTGGACTTTACTGACGTTGTCCATGCTGTGTTCTTTCTGCAAAATTCTAAGGGCAAAAAAAAATTTCCTCATTTTCAGTTCCAGCTTCTCCTGTGCCTTCTCCTGTTTGACTGCTGACAACTTTACTCTGCCCCCTGCCGCCGCCCCTCCCCAAAAAAAAAATTGGTTGTGCTACATATCAAGTCCGTAGTTCAATGAGAAAGCAGAAAGTTATTGTATTCATGATTCATTTTTTTATTTTCATGGAATCTCCGTTATCCTAGAAGTGAAACTATACTATGCAGATACACCTACTAGATGCCAACCAGCAGCCAGATTTTAAAAACTTGATTAGTAGAGTCACCAATGTCTCCAGTCCCACCAGGGCACCAGACTGGAGAGATTATATCATAACCTGTGTATAATTACCATAGCTACACCTGAAGAAAGTCAACCATGTTAGAGAAATTTATATTTATAGTTTTCAGCAGTCTTTGCAGAGCACAGCAAGTTCCAGTGATTTCCATCATTATAAAGAACTGATTCAGTAAATAGTCACATCTCTACTGTAAACATGTTAATCCATTTAAAATGATGACTGCACATTTTCTGTCATGATTTACCAGACTTCAGCAATACAAATTTGCAAATGCCTTGAGAAATGCATCCAGATTTCCACATCTATTCTCAACATTTTGTATTAACATCTTTGGATCCTCAAAGGAAAGTGCAGCTGCAGCCTTAAAGGTATTTAATCACTCAAGCCTGCACAGGCTGCAGACAGAGTGCACCACTTACCGCTGAACAGGTAACGGAAGGGAATCTAAGCAGTCCTCGCCCTTAAAAGCCATATTTATCTTATACTTATGTACACTTCTCCATAGGCTGGAATCTAGAAAGAAAACAAACAGTCATTTAGTAAACCTAGGAAAACTCAGGCCTCTTCAGTCCAGGGTGGCATGGCATTCTCTGACTGATCTGGGGAGCTAGCTCATTAAAAACCACTCAAAAGGCTTATTTTCCTCAGGCTGCGACACAACTCCAGCAGATAGCCAAGGCCATTAAGCACATTTCATGGCATAAGCCACATCAGGTTTGCATATTCCTGAACATCCTGGACTACTGCACAGGTCAGAGCCATCTGGGTTGACCATCTCTGAGTTAATATCAAGTTATTATTTAGCCTCATTTATTCTGAGTTAATTTGAACTCTAAAGGAAAATGATGTAGCATGATTGCAATTCTTCAGGTTATTGTGAGAAAGATTGTAAGAGAAAGCAAGTGTATTCTCGTATGATTTCAGGATCATTTAATACCACATTTACAGAAAGGCTCTTGATGTCTAAGCTACTGAAGTATCACATCCTTCCATGTTAAACAATTTCATTTTTCTATCAGTTTGAAACGTTGTACACCTCTTTTTCCTCCATGTTTTCCCTTTTTACCTGGTGACCAAGAGATGCATCCAAACACTATTGTGTTAGGAAGAGGCAAGAGAGAAGGAGAAAGAGAGCCTCCTCGTTTTCACAAAAAGGAGGGGTGCTGTCTCTTGTATATTCTTTTCTTTAGCCCCATCTTACATTAGGGCACTACCTATTATAGATCAATGCATATTCTCAACAAAAGACAGAAGATTTATCCTACCAAAAAAGGTGAAGGCATTCCCACTCACTGACACGGCTAGAGGAAACTAATGCACTGTATTTGAAGGAAAAGATTAATCCATGACTCAAGAAGAATAAGGAGGAGATGAATGAATTCAGAGGAGGAGACAGGAACCTGAGTGGGGAAATGATGCTTTCTTAGATGTGAAGAAAAACCTGGGATCAATGGATCCCACTCTTTGAGAAAATACTTTATACAGGAAATTAGTGGTTTGTGTCACCAACTGAGGCAGAATGTTTCTGATGTAGCCACTTGTGAAATTCTGCCATTTGGTTATTCTGCAAGCTGAGTCAGCCAGCATTTAAGATATTTGCCACTCCAAATGGCTCTTAATTGACACAAAGTAGTCCTCAGTATCTTCTCTAGCAAACTGATCTCATTGCTAATGCATGTCTGTTTTTTTCCCCAAGACCCCACAAACATTGTCCTAAGTACATAAAAGTATGACAAGCAAAGTAATGTATTCACATGCTCTGTCCACTATTAGCACCGGATTGCTTCGTTAATGGGGTAGTCCTGTATTCCTCCCTACCCCCAAATTTTCCTGGAAATAACAACCTTAAACTTCTTAGTCCATGCATCTAATGAAGGAGTATATTGAAATATGGGAGAAGAATCTGTTGGGGGAAAAAAAAAAAAAACCAAAAAAAAAACAAAAAAAAAACAGACAGTTTAAGTGTCACTGAATTATCTTATTTTAAAAGATTGCAGATAGACTGCCCGAAAATTCAGGTATGAAAATACTAGTACGTACCCTTCTGCTCCCATGACACATCAAGATTTGAAAGACAAGCTTACTGTTGTTTTTTTAAAGCTTTTAGTGTATGATGCACAGACTTCACTAGCAACTGGAACAAATCAGCTACCTTCATTTCTTTTTACTAGTAGAATTTTTTGTCTCTTTGTCAGAGACATTTAAGATTACCAAATACAAACAATGATATGAACAGCCAATTATCATTATTATCACTATCTTCATTTGGAAAAGACACCCTTAATCAAAGATGAACACATCTGCACAAAAATCTTAATCTCCAATATGAAGTTTCCTCTCCTAAACCCTATGATATAAAGGACCAAGAAAATAGTCTTTCAGCCTGTAGAAGTGCAGACTTCATGGACACCAGCTACCTCTTTCTGCTCAGCATCAGGCACAGGATTTACCTTCTTATGCTACCAACACACAATCAACAGCTTCCCTCTGGCAAGCTAAAGCTGCTTCACCATTAGCTCAGCCCACTAGCAGTTTCTACACTTGCAAACCAAAGCATCTGCTTGTACTCCATTACTTGTGATCAGTAACATACTGTACACAGACATAAATTAGATTTCTGTGTGTCAGTGTTCCCTATAAATTAGAAACCTGACAAAAATGCAGCTTTTCATACGCTTTCTTCCCATGGAACACACATTTGTATTATGGCCAAGAGCCTTTAAAAACATGATGAACTCCGACTTAGAGGTTACTTATGCTCCAGGAACAACAAAATGTCACACCAGTATCTTAACCAAACAGTCTGTCTCAAGACTATGATCAGATATTAGCTCAAACCTTTAAGCTGACACAAGGAAATACTCTCCGTCAGCACCTGGCAATCTGTGAGAGGACCAAGGGCACCCCCCCAGGACAGCACTAGCCTGCCTAAACCTATACTAATAGGCAACATTAGCAGAGTTGTGCAGCACAGGTTAATGTTTTTTTTGCACTGGTTTCAGTGGTCACTGGTCAGGCCCACAGCTGGTCAGAGATGCTGTACAGGTAAACTTGTACCAAAAAAAATAACATTACTTTCAGTTTGCCATACTGGTCATTTCGGTACAAGCCCTATTTATGCTGAAATAATAATATTGTGATTCTTGGACTTTTGTATCGCAAATTTTTTTAATACCTTACATAGGATTTTACATAAATAATTGTCTGCACATAAACTTGCATCTCAATTATAAATAAACAGTTTTATTCTTCTGGTAGATAGCAGTGTGTGTGGGTGGAACTAGAGGTATTCAAGGCAGCAGTCTCTCCTTGTGCCCTTCATCTTTCTTTTTGTCATGTCAACACTGAATTAGATTTCAAGATGTTACTTCCTCATGTTTACTAGATAGATGTAGATAAGCAGACCACAAAACACATTTCATTTCCATTGAAGACAGTCAGTCCTAAGCTTCTTTCAGGGAACTACTACACACAAAGAGAACAAAGCATCACATCTGGAACAGCATGTAAGCATTGTTCACAGAAAAAGCAGTGGCAACAGAGGACGTGACCTTCATGGCCAAAACCAAGAAAACCTGACACCACTAGGAAGAGGCAACTTGCTTACATATATATATACACAAGTATATATATAAGGCCCTGACGCTGGCAACTGACACAGAGAAGCAAAAACAGCTTAAAAAAAAACTTGTCAAACTAGCCTGCCCATAAATTAGAGGAGGAAGAGTCTCATCCTGATTTATACCAGGCTTGGTAGCACCTGTGAAACTTGTGCAAAACCTCATTAGCACAAAGGTGCATCTGGGAGCTATCAAACCACTGGTTCCACAAAAGCAGTCTCCTCCTGCCCTGCAGGAACTCCCTGCTGTGAGCCTCCTCTTGCTCAAGTCTGTTTAATATTGGAAAGCAGTTTATAGAGTGCAACATGGCTCTTTAGTATCCTACAAAAGATGTTATTTCTGCTAGGAAAACAAATTGTATCTTGTAAAATCTCCCAATTTAAATTTCTTCCAATTTAAATTTCTTTAAATCAATCAACATGTCAGCTCATATTTAACAAGCTAGAAATTAGGAGGATTTTAGCAGTCAGGTATTGTGTTAGAAACACTTCTATGTCCAAAAGTATGATACAAACAGCACATATTCAAGGTGAAATGTGTGACTCACTTACTTCTACTACTGATGGCCCTAAGGAAGTTCTCCATCACAAAATGATGTCCCGAATAATTAAGCCCTGAAACTCACATAATTAAATTCACATTTTTGAGCTCATTCACTGCTCATACGTCCACCCTTGTAAAGGCTTAAATCAAAAGCCAAATCCATGAACTTTTGACACCCCATTTCTAACCCTTAACATCATAATTTCAACACTAAGAACATCTTAAAATAAGGTCAATCAAGAGCACTATTTCTCTTTCTGAAAGACAGAAATACATGCATCAAGCCTTTGATTATTACTAATCATCAGAAATAGAACAGCATACTACCTGTAAGTAATACAGTTAACCTGAGAATAAGAAGTCATTAGCTAAAAGTTGTTTTAGACTAGATATCATCTGATTAATATGAACAGTTCCTGTCTGTAGTAAAGGACAATCTCTGTTCTGCCAAACAGTGCCTGTCCTTATTTTATAATTCTGGGAGTCTGGGAATCATTAGTTATTATTCTCCTGCTACTCAGAAAAACTGCTAATGGAATGCCACAAATCAAAATAATAGCAAAATTCTGACAGCATTTATGTGATAGGTCAGAAAGTAAACACATACACTCTGTCCTTCAGCAACACGTCTGGTCCATCAGAAGCTTTTCACACTATCTGAGGATTCAGGATCTCGTTGTCATTTTGCATTATAACAGGTTTATATAGACATGAATTAACTACAATAGTAAGAGCCAACTCAGAATTAATCTGGGTGTCACAAATCCAAGAAATCATAAAACCAGGGGCAAGAAAGAACGAATAGTCCTTCAAATGATACATTAAAATCGGTTGTATTAGCATGGGATATATACACAGATGATGTACTACACTCCTAGAATGCAAAATTAGAAGAGGGAGAGGTGGAAACAGGTGCTACCTGCAGCATTCATTCATGCTAGGTGCTCTTGCAGAACCAATAATCAAAGAGGAAGCACTGCTGAGTAGTTTATATCTTACACTTCAGCTGCAACCTGAAACACAAATCCATTTTCACTCACACAGGGCTCTATTTTTAATGCATATTTCTTCCCATCTTTTCTCTCTATTTTTCTGCAGAGAGAGGATCTAATTTTAAACAAGCTTCTATCTTTGACAATACCACTTTTATATATAAAGACATAAAATATATAAAGTATATTTTATGACATTTATATAATATATATTTAAATGTACTATTATATTCAAATGCTTTATATTTTTCTAGAACACTATTTTTATTGGTTTTATTATATATTAAATATTACATATTTAGGAAATATATAATGTATATGTGTATAAAAAAAGAGGTATGGGTGTGCATGTATATATATCTCTCTAATGTAGCTGTTCATGCAAGCTGTAGTCTGTGCTGCTTCTTTTCTGTTCTGATTTTTTATCATCTTAGCCTTGCTGTACACAGCTATACCTTGGAAATATTTAAAAAGAAAGAGGAGAGATAAAGATCTAAGTTCAAATAGATCATCCTGAAAATTACAGACAAGGAACATTACTTTGTAGATATTAAGACAGCACATTGCCAACTGCCAATACCAAGTTGGGAGGGGAAGCGGGGGGACAGAAAGAAAGAAATCTGAAGCCAGTCCCTTATGACATGGTCACATTCATCTGCAAACAGAGTTTGATGTTCTTCATTCACTTTGTGGTTTTAGAGCCTTCTGGATGTCCTCCTTGAACACACACCATTTTTCCTTTGGGATCACCACAGGGCAAAAATTTGCTTTTAAAGCAAAAGATGTAGGTTTGTTCATTCCCTTTCTTTTAGCAAGTGGATTATACGGAAACACACTCAGTAGACTATCTGCAATGCAACCAGAAGATCCGGTTGCACTGAGAGGGGAAGCACAGAGATGAGGAATGGAAGAGATCTGTCATTGCAGGCACTACAGGCAGTCCTTTTGCCAAGGCGTGAGTTTTCTTACAATGTATTTTAGCAAGTCTTCCCATTTAGAGATAAAATCTCTAGAAAGATGGATTTTACATCACCATGAACTACATTATGAAGATATATAAAATAAGAGATAGAGAAAGGCGTAACAGATTTTAAGATCCTCCCCCCCCCCCCCAAAAAAAAAAAAACAAAGCATCATATAGTCCGTAATGATCCACAGGATTTTGGTTTTTTTTTTTAGCATAGATTTTGGGTTCTGTGACACATTTTAGGTCCACTGCTGAATTACCATGGCGATGTGTTGTCCTAGCTGATCAAAGAGGCTGAAGAAAGGTATATCTGCCTCTGGAAGGGGCACACCAATTTATAGAGATGGCAGTACTATGGCAGCAAGCAGATTAGTGGCCACATTCTAGCACTTAGCATTTTAGGGACAGTTTCACTGGAAAATAATTTGCTTTTGAGGCTCAGGAACTGAATGATAGGTGGCAAGCTGGTGCACTCCAGAGCTATATTTTATCTTTTATGGGATGCATAATAATCACCGTATAAAAATGTTTATTGGTTCTCAAAGCAGTATTAATGCAACTTGCTCCTATGAAATGCTGAGAGGTACAACTCCTCTCTATTATGTACGCTTCCCTTGCTTTCTGACAGACTGCGCACTCCTTTCCCCCTCCCCTCTCAGAATAAACCAAACAGCCGATTCGCCATCACCTGCACCAGCACAAGTCGCAATTCAGACATCCCTCCTCCTGGTCACAGCCTCTTCGTTTCAGGGGTATTTTTGAAAAGAAACAGATACATAGGGTTTAACCGTCTGGCTTGCGCACCACCTCTTCTCTGTGGATCGCCCTCAGCCATTGCTGTGCCTGCCCTGATGGCCCTCACTCGGTACGAGGGCCTTCTCTTCACAGACACCCGGCTGCCCTCAGGCCGAGCAACACCCTCCACTTTTTTTTTTTTCCTCCCCCCCAACCCCTAAGTCTAGATATAAAGCAGCAATCAGGCACACACCAGCTGTAAATTCAGTACCTCACGGGCACGGCTCCGAGGGTCCCCACATCGCCTGGGAGGGGAGCCCCCAGCTGGCCCTGCGGTACAGCGAGAGCCCAGCCGCAGAACCCAGCGGCCTCCAGCCTGCTGCCGCCATCAGGGGAACCGCGAGGGACCTGCTGCCATCGTGAGGAAACCCAGGCCAGCACCACCTCAACCTCCCGCGTCTCCCTGAAAACAAGGACAGCTGGGGCCAGGTTGGGCGGTCCCCCGACATCTCTAATTCAGGGGAGATTCTCCTGCTTTGGTGTGATTTAACCTCGACACCATAGACCCGTGTTTCCTCAGCAGGAGCTGGAGCCTGGTGTCTTCCCGGTCTTTTTGCGCCGTACCCTGTACAAACACAGACTGCACTGCTCAGAAGAAATGCTGACGGAATATCGCTGGTTTACTGCTATTTAATATGAGGCTTCTAGGTGTAATGAAATTATAGCTAAGATTCATTATTCCCCCTAAAAACAAAAAAAATTCCAAAGGGATCTTGAAACAAAAAGAGATGGAAGAAAATTATTCCCCTATCCAGGCAGGAAACAGAGAAACAAATAAAATTACTTACCCGAAGTTAAACATGAGGTAAGTACAAATTGAAACCAACCATTCCGATGTTTGACGCTGTAAATAAGGACATGGAGAAGTCTATGACTTTGTATTTAAGAACTTCAGTGAAGGGAAAAGAATAAGGACCTACACAAGCTCATCAAGGAATATGACAATATCCTCTTTGCACATCTCTGTATACGATCCGTTTTCTGTAATGAAATAATTTCATCCTACTTAATATACATTCCAGTTAGTAAGACAGGCAGTCTGAAAGACATCTTTACTTACATTGATATTCATCTAAAGAACAAAGAAAATCTGACATTTTAACAGAGATGGGCAAGACAATATTATTAATTCAGGTTACAGCCCACACTAGCCAAGTCTTTATTGGAAGTATCACAAGGCATTACATGGTAAACAGTGGTGGCATTTTCACAATATTTGCCAGCAGCCATCAAGTTTTTCATTTTACAGAGTTAATATCCAGTCGCTCTTTTTTGTCATAACTCTGAAAACCTTAGAACTAGCTTTAGACCAATACAGATAAACACACATTTACCTAAAAGTTAACACAAACACAAAAGGCCAAGAACAGCACTCTCTGTGGTCATTGAGTGACTTCTCTATTTGGATTACCAATAAACTTGTTACTTCTATCACTGAAGTTTATAATAATTTTTTTTCTGCTTTTCCTTTACATATTGGGGGAAAAGAAAGAAAAAGACAAAGAGCTATAGAAAAGTTAAAATGGAAGAAGATAAGTGTCTCAGAATACAAGAACAGGACATCCAATTTAGCAACAAGCACACAAGATGAGCCCGCGCACACCAAGGAACATGCAACACAAGTGTGGTTGAGCTCTGTTCTTTCAAGGATCCCACTGTTCACTCCTCTGAACAGTGATTCTCCTCCACTAGGCTAGCTTCATGCTAATTGCAGTCTCCATCTGTGGAGGACTAGTCATTTTGTGCAGTTTTGCAGAAACTGCAAATTGACTGTCTCCAATGACTCGTGGTGTCTCAAAACATTCCAGTTGTAGATAAGAAGATGGCCAGGAATGCACCAAAGGCCTTACTAACAATGGACTCAATCGACCAGGCTCTGATAAGGCGAAGCCTCGAGGCCTCATGGTGTCCAGTTGTAGATAAGAAGACAGCGAAGAATACATCGAAGGCCTTACTCCATGGACTGACAAAACCCCTGCTGAGTAAGGCCATCAACGATGAACAGCAAACCCCTGCTGAGTCTAAGGATGGACTCAGGAAGGCCATCAAGGACAGACAATGAACCCCTGCTGATTCTAACAATGGACTCAGCCTTGCTCTTACAACAAAGCAGCAAATACCTGCCGAGCAAGGCGTTGCCTCTGGCTATAAGAGGTGAAAGAGGTGAATAAGCAAAGAGAAGGTGTGCTTGCACCCACCACCTGAGGACTCCTGAGATGCTGACAGACTGATCGAGCAACACCCCCCCACCTCCAAGATGTCGGCGTTTTTCTCCGAGGATCCAAAGAGTGGT
>NW_010123186.1:0-14926 GCF_000699245.1 Pterocles gutturalis
GCCTCGCAAGTGCCGGGGCTCAGGGAAGCCCCCCTTAGAGCCTTAGTTGGTATGTAAGGGAAAACTACGGTGCATATAAAAAGACAAGGCATTATGAAATTAGCACTGGGTTGGTGGGTACAGCGGGAAATGGGGACAGAGGAGGTGCCTCCCGGGGGCTGGGTTGTTAGCTGCGTTTGTGTAGGGGTTGCCATAGCAGCTGCCAGCAACTCCGAGCGGCCAGGCAGACCGCAGGCTTCAAAACCTGCCTGAGACGAAGCAAGTGGCTCAGCCGGCACCCTGCGCCCACCCCTTTGCAGTGGGACCTGCAGCTGTCGTCTGAGAAGGAGCTTAACCGGTCCCTCAGCACGTGAGTTCCCCCCTGCAGCAGTCTGATCAGAGAGAAATGGCAGTTAAGCAATTAGAAATAAAATTTTGTTAATGGGCAACGTTGGAGGAGCTTCTAAAACTTTGTAAACTGATTAGATCTTCTCATTTTAAATTAGCAACCAAAAGTACAGATTTTTTTTTTCTTTTCCTTGCTAGCCTATGATACTGGTGCTATAACAGGGATAAAAATACCAAAGGTGTAGTTGGTTGTTGCAATGTTACATTGTTCGGTCATTTTCTGCATTGTTTATTTAGGTTGATTTCTGTGTGGTGGTGGAGATGGAGGAGACTGTGGGAGGTGAAACTGAGTTAGAGGGAATTGTTGAGCCTAGTTCCTCTCCTGGTCACTCTGCACAGCATGAATCAGAACAACTGAGAGCAATGCAATTTTCTTCCAAACCTGACATTGATCTCTGTCCACCTCTCATTGCTATTAAAAAAGGTAAGGGAGAAATAATGATGAGTACTTCATATTAGCTTTGTGTGGAAAAAAATTACAGGAACAAAACAAGAAACCAATTATGAAGTAGAGTGTTTAAGTTTATAACAGGTACTTATATATACGGGGTTGGTATTTGCTGTTCTGAATGTGCCAGTGTAGGGATCCTCTTCCACAAGGTCAGGGAATATTTAATCAAAGTGGGCTTGAGTAAATTCATGGGCCCTGAGGGAATGCACCTACAAGCACAGAGGCAGGAGGCTGAGGTCATTGCGAGGCCGTGTTCAATAATCTTTGAATGTCTGTGGCAACTGGGAGAGGTGCTCAAGGTTTAGAGGAAAGGTAATGTCACTCCTGTCTCCTAGAAGGGCAGGAAGGAGGACCTAGGGAACCACAGGCTTAATCAGCGTCACTTCAGTCCCTGAGAAGGTGATGGAGCAGCTAATCCTGGATACCGTTTCTGGGCACATGAAGGACAAGAAGGTGATTGGCAGTAGTCAGCATGGATTCACCAAGGGAAGAAATGCTTGACTAACCCCATTGCCTTTTGTAAGGAAATTACTGGCTTGGTAGGGGAGGGGAGTGCAGTGGATGTGGTCTACCTTTTCTTCAGTAAGGCTTTTGACATTCTTCTGTTGGCAGTTTTTTATTGTGCTTCGTAAGGCAAATTAAACACACATTTGTGCTGAGATATATTAAAAAAAAATTGATGAACAATGCATTGGACAGTCCTACCGCCATAAGCGGTTCTATAAGAAGTCTGCTAAGATGTGTCACAAGCCAGTTCCTTACGTACACTTGCACCAGCACCAGTCCTGTGAGCATCAGCATGGAGGGCCTCAGCCCAGCCTTGGGTCCATCCCCCAGAACCAGCCCTGCTGCCCAAAGGTAGACCCTGAACCTCAAATTCTAGGATGGCTACAAGACAATGCTGTGGCTGCTTCTCACTTCATCACCAAGGGGAACTACTCTGCCTTACATGGACTTGTTCTGTCTCTGGCATCCCTGCTTCCAGCCGACTTAACCCCTTCTGCAGTTGGGCCTTCTTACTTTCCATGCCAGATCATTCTTGGATCACAAATTACTGCTGCTGAGCAGTTACAATTTGAATTTCCTCTTGACTGCTCTAAGATCCCCATAGGGAAGCTAATGAAGTGTGGGTTGGATGAGCAGACAGTGAGATGGATTGAAAACTGATTGAACAGACAAGTCTGGAGGGTGGTAATCAGTGGCACAAAGTCCAGTTGGAGGCCACTAGGTAGTGGTGTACCCCAGGGGTCAGTACTGGGTCCAGTCCCGATTAACATCTTCATTAATGATCTAGGTAGTGAGTCAGAGAGTACCCTTAGCAAGGCTGCTGACAACACGTAACTGGAAGGGGTGGCTGGTACACTGGGGGGTTGTGCTCCCATCCAGAGGGATCTTGAGAAGCTGGAGAGTTGAGCTGAGAGGAACCTTGGGCAGCTCAACAAGAGGAAGTGCAAATTCCTGCACCTGGGGAGGAATATCCCCGGTCACCAGTACATGCTGGGGGCTGACCAACTGGAGCCAGGCTCTTTTCAGTGGTGTCTGGTGACAGGACAAGAGGCAATGAGCACAACCTGAAACACAGGATGTTCCCTCTGAACATCAGGAAACACTTTTTTACTGTGAGGGTGACTGAGCACTGGCACAGGTTGCCCAGAGAGGCTGTGGAGTCTCCCTCCTTGGAAATATTCATAAGTCCTCTGGACATGGTCCTGGAAAACAGGCTCTAAGTGACATTGCTTGAGCAGCGGGATTTGGAGCAGATGACCTCCAGAGGTCCCTTCCAATCTCAACCATTCTGTGAATAATACATTATAATCAGGGGGAAAGAGACACAATCTGTAAGAAAATTAATAAGGAAGTCAGTGTGACTAGAATATTAATTTTAGTCACAATCTCATAATTTGTTTAGAATAGATTAAGCAGTAGTTCCTGAAAGTTCAGTGAGCTGCTCGTTAGCTGCTATATGCTCCACTGAGGATCCTATTTGCTGACAAGGATGGGACCAAAATATCATCTTCTGAGGAATAAAATGCTTGCATTTCTTGGCCTAAAACAAGCTGCAGCAATTACAAATAACATTGTTTGGTACTTTCAAATAGCTATATTTTTGAAGCTAACTAAACCTGTATTTCTGTTTAGGAGAGATAAAGCAATACTTAGAAATGTTTTGTAATTAATTTTTTTTAAAAAGAGAAATGGTGGCTGGGTGGAGATAAGTTATTGTACTTAGCATCAGGAAAACAAATACTGTTATTTCTGACTTAAATGACTTTAAAATACTCAAATCCTAATTTCTAGGAAAACCAAAGGCATTCAATAATTTTTTTATTAGATTACTTAAACAGCTTCAAAAGCTCTTAAGGAGGCTTAAACAATCAACATAAGATAGTTACACACTCTAATAATATATGCCCTGTTTTTATTGCAAATATTAGCAATCTTTATTCTTCAGATATAGAAGAACTTGCTCAAGTTGTCTTACAGGTCTCTGCAGGTAGCAAGTTTGTCAGAAATGCACAAGACTGACAATCAGAGTTTAGATAAAGAAGTAACAGTAGAGGAAAAACTGGGTGACAATAGCAAGTGTGAATAGTGACAATATTTCAGAGTCTCTATTTTTTCCGGAACTGATTTCTTCAAGCTGGTACCTTAAATTGCTTTTTCTTACCTCTGCTGCTATCAGTAGGGGTTGTTTGCAATTGAGCGTGAGAGAAAAGCCATTGTAAGGCTTCTTTTCCCCTAACAGCTTCTAAGGGTTTCTGCTGAGGCACAGGTTTTCTAATGTTACTTTCATGTCTCATTTTCATCAGCCTGAGAAGAGGTTAGCTAGCAGATATTAAGACACAACATGACAGGTCTTGGGAATCCATTTGCTGTGCATATACGTGAACTTGTCACTTCTTTTAAGTAGACACAGAAACTAAGTATCGTAGACGTGGAGGAGACCTGAAGACAAGGAGCACTGAACTAGGGTCTGCTGTCACAGGATCACCTTTGACTGTTGTTCTTCCGGCAAGTATTTTTGTGCTAAAATAGTTGGTGACTTAGCTACCTTTTGTCTTTTAAATTTTCTTCTGTATGGATTATTCTTGAAATGTTAATTGACAAAAGTTTGGCCTAATACTGGAGGCTGATGAGGTCCTTCAGTCTCTGTTAACTACAATGAAAAAGAAGAGTGAACCACTCAAAAGTCCGTACAGTTTTGGGACATTTGCTTTCTGTGCTCACAATGTGTTTTGCTGGGATTTTGGGTTTTGGAGGTTTTTTTCATCATCCACTGGTTAATCCGCTTTCTTTGCCAAGATTAAAATTATTATTGGTTAAGAATACTTGAATAAGTTCATACTGCATCAGTGAAGGCATATGCAAAACGAGATCCAGCTGTTGGCGTGGAAGCCAGAGATGATAAAAGACTGACATAGATGAGTGAGGACCTACATGGGAGAAGAATGAACAGTGAATCAGAAAAGATGGAGCTTTTAGAGACATCAGAATGGTACTGACCAACAATTCCATGTATTCAGGCATTCTTGGTGTCAGTTGGTCTCAAAGAGATGCAGGTAGAGACAACAGTGATCAATTATAATACCTAATTTAGATTACTGGGAAGATGATGTAATTTATCTTTGTTTCTCTCCAATAAAAACTGTGAAGTACAGAGACACTCCAGACATACCCAGTCTCCAGATACTCATGTCACTGGGAGCTGTGTGTAGAAAAAAATGCTCGGTGTAATGACCTTTTTACTCAAATCTTTAGTTTTCAGTATAGCTTCTATTGACTTAAAAATGTTATTCACCATATCTGTTTTCCGTCTTGTTCACACTGTTATGAAGAATTTTAAAAATCCCTTGTTTACATAAATTTCCTTATAATTCTGCTGCTACCTTTATGTGACCTACCTATTAAACATCAATTGTATATTTGTTCCAGTGGTGACTGATTTTATAGTGTAATTGTTTTATTTATTTCCTTTGAGCTAATAACTTGATACTATATATTAAAATGCTGTCAGTAGAGATAGGTCTGGTCCCAAATCTGGATTATGGACATATGGAAGTTTGGAGGCTGGATTCATAAAGCTGAGATTTTAATTAGAGCCTTTGTGGTGCTAAATTTGTATTGTGACCTTAGCCTGGAGCCACATCTGACTCTCGGGTCCTGATCTGAAGTTTCCAATCTGAAGTTTCCATTGTAGCAGCGTTACACTGAGCACCAATTCTGGCCTAACAAGTTAATTATTACTGATCTTTTCCCTCTGCATTCCTTAGATGTAGTTTTATATGTTCCTGCTTAAAGTAGCTTATGAAACCAGCTTGAAGATTGACAACATAACATACAATCCTTAAGTGAGGAAAAAGAATCTCTCTGTAACAAACTTTTATTTTCTAGGCAACTGGTAAGAAAAGTATAGTACTTTCCAGTGAAACTAGGAAAGAACTAGCCAAGCAAGCCAAAGTCACCAAAGAGGGGAGAAGAGCTCAGATAGATGAAAGACACAAGTATATGATATCAAGACTAGCAGATGGGATAGGTTTAAGTGAGCAGCAAGTGGAGGAGGCCATTATTTCTGATGACAAGGTAAATATTAATTAAATTATTATTATTAAATATATTTCCAAAATTTCCACTTTTTTGAGACTACTTCAAAGTTAACTACTTGTAATTTTGTTTTTAGTTTCAACTTATAGAACAATTCTTGGCCCCTAGTGGACTTAAAAAGTTGCTCTTCTTTTACCAAGATGTATTGCAGGTATGTTTCTGTTAGTATTTCTGCAAAAACAAAGTTCAATTTAAAAAAAAAAACAACTAATGACTGCAGCAAACTTCAGAAAATCTTAACAGACTTTTTTTTTTTTCTTTTTTTTTTTTTTTTTTTTTTTTTTTAAAAAATTTTCTGTGTATGCCACTATGGAAAGGACCTGCATCTTGTTGTTTAGATACTGACATCTTGGCTTACATGGAAACAAGGGAATGCCCTGTGGCATGGTTTAATACTGTTCTTGATTTCACAAAAGAAAACTTTTGTGAAAAATGTCCACTCTGCTGTGGACAAAAAGCTGACTCAAGGGTGAAAAATGATGCAGTTTCTGTCTAAATTAAGGTGGCTTCATGTTCAGGTCTGTCCTATTCTGCAGAAAATAATCTCAATCTTGGAAAACTATAACTAGAAAGAAGGTAGTTGTGGTCCCAAAGATGTATTTCTCTCACTTTCAGTTTTGAGAAGGAGAAACCTCTTCATAAAAAGCAAAATCATTTGTTCAGCTTCCACTGAGCGTGTGATATCAGAAGGTGTCAAGTGACCTTGAAATTGCTTAACATGACTGTTGTGGGGTTCCTGAACTGCAGAAGTCCTTCCTCAGTCCTTTTGGGTTATGCCATTTAAGAGCCATTTTAGGGTGAGCTAACTCACCATGTGGTGGTATTTTAGGCTTGTTGAGGAGAAAAAAACTGATTGATGCTTGATCATCAATAAAGTGCAAGAATGAATTACAAATTTGTTATAACCTGTATTAGTTAAAAAAAACTTTTGAGTGTTACTGGAATTGCTTAGAGACTTTGCAAAGCACAAAATCAGCTCAGCTGTCAAAACAGTTTAATCAGTTTTTCCTTTCCTCTGTGTGTGTGTGCGCACATTTCTGGCGTGAACATGTTGTTCTCTGATTTAAGATGAAACTAAAAACCCTGAAAGCTTTTTTCCTTAACTGACAAGCCAGAAATAAATGCTCAGCTTGAGTTAAGTGAAATGATAATTTCTGCATTTAATTTTGTTTTATTTTGGTCTTTTAAACTATTAAAATATGAATTTATGAAAATTTTGATGCAAAAGCAGCGTAGAATAAAAATAAATCTTTCTGATGGAAAGTATGAATGCCATCTCTTGCATCTTCCACCACATTCTGATGAGTCAACAGATTTCAGTAAATTGACTGTGCTGTCAACAGTTTGGTTTCAAACATATTGGAGAAATAGAGATTACTCAGGGGCAATATCATATGTACTTGCCCTAATCTTATCCGGTTTTGGCCATTCTTGGAGAGAAAATACTGGCCTGGGCAGACCATTGCCTGACCTAGTAGGCATGTTCTTAACAAGAGTTGCCAGAGATCTTTTCTTCAGTGATGCTCTTCAATCTTTTTCGCCATCTTGGGTGCATGATGTTCACTTGAGACTGTGCATGCAAGTTAGAAGATACTGATTTGGGGTGCTGATTTGGGGGAGCCACCACTGTATATCATACATCACATGTTTAAACTAGCAGGAGCTGAACATTTGACTTTTCAGGAAGAAAACTTCGAACTTCAAAGAGGAATATACATGTTGGCTTCTTCCACATTTTTTTCTGTTACATTCCTCCAAGTTTCAGCAGATTATTTTCCACAGTGCATGACAGAAAATTAGAGGGAAGCTGGTCTTTATTAGGCTTCAACTTTTTTGTTGCCTCAAAGAAAAGAGGTTGTAGATACATCTCAGTGGAGAGGGACCAGTGGCAGCAAGGCTTCTCAGAGAGAAAGTTTTTCAGAGTGATGTATGGTTAAAGACATGGGCATAAAACTAAATTCCTTTGCATTGTTGGCAGGATCTAGCTGACAGTGTTCCTTGTGAGTCCTGCTCACAATTATATTATGACTTTGCAAACCAGGCATGTGACTCTTTTTGCAAGACATCCAGTTTGTTTCCATGGAGGAAGTTGCTCCAGGAAACACTTCAAATTTAATTTCATTACATTTTCTGATATTTTTTTCCCCTTCTTGAGTGTTTTCTGAAAGAACAGGGGATTGTGACATTCATGCAAAGCTTATTCTCCAGATAAAGCCAACTTCATGATTTCTGTCTGTCAATTACTAACTGAGTCAGAATGAGTTTAGTTATGATTCACGTATTCAAATAGGATAAGGTATCTGTATGCTAATACTTTTGATTAACCTCTTATTTATAACTTAATTGCTAGCAAAAATTGAATGCATCATTGAAGTCAGATGGGTCAACGAACAGTTTGCTTCAGAAGAAGTTGTTTATTACCATGGGTTCTACTGAGGTATGGTTGCATGATTCATTAGATGACATTTGAGAAGTAAAATGTTGAAAAAACATAATAGCTGTGCAGTGTTAAAAAAACTTTTTGTAATTCTTGGATAGATATTTAATGTTTAGTCCATCTTCTCATAATGTAAGATCTCCCAACATTTCTTGAGCTGAGGTTGGAACTCACCAGGAAAGAAGAAATGGATTTGACTGTCTCAGAGGAGAGCAGGTCAAATAAACCCTTGTTAAAAACACACAGTTCCTAACACTTTTGTTAATGACTACATGTTTAAGAATTTTACAGTGCTTGTGCACTTCTAGTTTAAAAGTACAGTTCTTCAGTGGCTTTGTATGTCCTTTCATATAATAATACTGCACATGACTATAAAAATACCTTTAATAATTCCTTTATTCCATTCAAATTCTTATAACAACCTCCTTACTCTAATGTCTAAGCATTATTCTGCAGTGTATTCAGAATAGTCATTAAGATTTCTGACTAATTTTCTTTCTATCTCTTTTGGGGGGAATCAGGTGTACCACGTGCAATTTCCTTTGAATAAGGGATGGTAATGTCTTTTTCTTTTTTTTTTTTTCCTCCCCAATGAGCTTATAATAACATTGTTACATTAGAAAAGACATAGCTGAATAATTTTTTATTGTTTTCAGAGGAGAACTGAGATTTATTCATCTGCCAGTTGGACCAATTGGAATGGTTTCTCAAATTGTTATAGCTATTATTAGATTTAACAGATCAAAAGTAAGCATTGTTGCAGTACTGATTTGAAACTTTTACATTACTTCAGGCCATCAAAAATATGAAAGTACATGTTATAAAGTATTTGGATCAGAAGTTTTTAGTAATCTTTAAATTCCTTTTTTAAAAAATTAGGTAAATGTCATTCTAAGATGATCCATTCTGGTCTAGGTATCTGTGAAAAGTACTTTAAAAAGAATCATAGAATCATACAATGGTTAGGGTTGGAAAGGACCTTAAAGATCATCGAGTTCCAACCCCCCTGCCATGGGCAAGGACAACTCCCACTAGCCCAGGTTGCTCAAAGCCTCATCCAGCCTGGCCTTGAACACCTCCAGAGATGGGGCATCCACAGCTTCTCTGGGCAGCCTGTTCCATGTTTGAAAGCTGAGGATATCTTCAGTTTTCTTCTGTGAATTTATGTTGGCAGATACAGAAAGGGATTAGACAATCTCATGGATTGGTCCATAAATGAAGACTAAAATGACTAGACAAGATTATGTCATGTAACACCTCTCAGACAACAGTTGCAGGTAGTCAGGGAACACAAGATGAATGGAGCCCAGGAAGGAGCCTAGCTCACAAGCTCTCTCTAAACTGCATTTTCTTGGTAGAGATGCAATACTGGACTGGTCTGCCCAGAAGGGCATTTTTGGTGTTCTTAAGTCAAGTGGAGAAAAAACAGTGTTTAATTTGAGAGGGACAGATTTTCAAATATCCTACAAACAGTTCACTATTTTCTGAGGAAAGAATTTTTTACAATTTTGTTTTCAGCACATTTTTAAGTTGTTAAGAAAATTACTCTCAGTGTACACATGTATTCTTTTTAACTGTATGCATTTTGTCCTTTTTACAGAACTTTACAGGAACCTGTGCATTTTTCCTAAGGACATCAGATAAAGTTATAACTGCATCAAATGTTTCCCAGGTTAGACCAAAATCATGCAGTGTTTGCAGTGTACTTAATATTTTCATGGAGTCATAGAGCCATAGATTGGTTTGGGTTGGAAGGGAAATTAAAGATCATCTAGTTCCAAGCCCCCTGCCATGGGCAGGGACACCTCCCACCAGACAAGGTTGCTCAAAGCCTCATCCAGCCTGACCTTGAACCCCTCCAGGGATGGGGCATCCACAACTTCCCTGGGCAACCTGTTCCAGTGTCTCACCACCCTCACAGTAAAAAATTTCTTCCTGATATCTAAGGTAGGTCTACCCTGTTTCAGCTTAAAACCGTTACCCCTCATCCTCTCACTACACTCCCTGATAGAGTGCCTCCCCATCTCTCCTGTAGGCCTCCTTGAAGTACAGGCAGGCTGCTATAAGGTCTCCCCAGAGCCTTCTCTTCTCCAGGCTGAACAACCCCAGCTCTCTCAGCTTGTCCTCATACGGGAGGTGTTTGAGCCCTCTGACCGTCTTTGTGGCCCACCTCTGGCCTTGCTCCGACAGGTCCATGTCCTTCCTGTGCTGAGGACTTCAGAGCTGGACTCAGTACTTGAGGTGGGGGTCTCATGAGAGGGGAGTAGAGGGGGAGACCTTTAGACCTTTATTCATGCAACTGGAGTCAGAAAAAGAAGTGAGGAGTGCTTTCATGAAAATATGTAGTTCTGTGTTTAACGGAAGTTCTTTTTCATCTCAGTAAGTATGATAAAGTAATGTTCTAGTGATTTGGAAATTAGCTACTGCAATATTATTAGAACCAAGATTTTAATTAATAAAAATTCATTATTATTCAGTCATTAAAATATAAATTTTAATGGCAATAGGGTATAAAGACCTGAACCAGAAGATTTTCTTTTAATTAATGAGGCTAAATTATGGCAATGCTGCACTTAAATAACTGTATCTTTTAAAATATAGATCATACTTGAAACTGACTAAAGAAAGTTTTTCCTGCCCCTAATACCTTTAATTGTGTGTAAGAAAAGTACTGTAACAGCCTTTTCTGACTTTCAGAGATACTAATGTTCTTGGGAAGTATTTGCAATAGTTTTTTACAAAGAGCATCCAGATACTAACATCTAAGAATAGACATTAAAGAAAAAAAGTAATAAGCTTGAAAATCAAATTCTCAAAAATGTTGTTGCACTAATTTTTGCTGGACAGATTTTCTCCTTATTTGTCACTAATAGGTTAATGTGTTCCATTTGAGCAGGCCAAAGCTGTAGTAAGTTTGTTCTCCAGCTACAGCCATTGGAATTAGTACTTCAGTTTCCGTCAGTCACTTGCTATATAACAATATTTTTACAAATACCTGATCCAGAGGTGCGAAAGTAATTTCCAGGCTTCCTCTTCTTGCACCCTGTCAGTCCTACTGCACTGCCTCAGTTGGGTACCTGTCAGAATGGTTGTCCAAACTCTTCAGTTAGTTGTCTTGGTGCCTTCTCTCTGTGGTTCTCTTGTGATTCTTGTGGTCACCTTTGTGATCACCATGACGTCTGTCATGTAGCCGTCATCAAACTTAATTCTTTATGTGAGGCAATATTTTTAGATGCTGCAGAAGGTAAAACATGCCCTAGTTTTCAGTCAGACAGTCTTCATACTGATGAGGCTTGGAGCTCAGGCTTAGACTGGTTTGGGAAATTTTGGTTTATTTTGAAGAGCTGTGTAGGACTAGTTAGAACTTGAGAAACCCCTAGAAATATATGGATTTGTCCCTTATTTCTCAAGACAAATAGCTGAATCTTTAGTGTCCTGTAGAAAGAAATGGATCAGCTTTGTACATTGAGCTTGTCCTAGACATTCTCATGACCAAACCGAAGACTTAGTTTTCACTGCCTGCCCCTGCCTGCAGCAAATGCAAACACTCTCTTATGGGAGAAACTGACATTGTTGAAAGCTTCTGAAGGACAAAGATGGGGTCAGTTCCTTTCTTCGTTACCCTTCTGTCCTTTCCTTTTGCTAGCACACCCTTTTGCAGAAGGAAGTAGTTTAGGGGCATTTCCTTATTAAAAACCTTGTGGGCGTTGCCTCCCAGGGAGGCTGTTCAGACATGCAAAGAAACTTGGTCTTCCTCATAAGCACTTCTTCAAGCATTGTTTAATGGGAACCGTGTTTCTCTATGACTTTCACTCAAGGGCATCTTGCTCTTTCATGCTTGAACTCCAGGTGGAACAGTTAAGAATGATGCCTTGACTGTCATCCATAATGCCTCCACTTTTTGAGAAAGGACTTTCTGCCTTCTTTTACTCTAGTGGGATTATAAAACTGTAATAATGTTAGGAAATAGTATTCCACCCATGAATAACAACTAATTGTCTTAAACGCTCTTCTTTTGCATGCAAGTGGGGAACTACCAAGAAAAACATCAGTGGGATTAATAATCAAGGTAGCCAAGAGTGTCAAAGCCTATGCAAAAATTCGTTTGTAATTGCATTCCTAACACACTCTGGAATTGCAGTCTTTGCACAGGCAAAAGTTGGGAGTAGAAGGTTCCAGGGCAGAACTCAGTACACCTTCCCCAGTATCAGTGAAGCATTCCTTATGATGTAAACAAAATCAGTGTGTATTTGTATGGTTTGGAAGTTCTGAAGGAGGTTCTCTCTCTCCTAACAAGAGATACACCCAGAGCCAAAATGACTAGTCAGGACGGATTGCAGAAAGCACATGACCCATATTCAGAATGTATACATTTGTAGGCAGAATGCCAGTAACAGAAAAGCTAACCAATCCATAAATGAATAGTGTTGGGAAAAGATGCTGTCCCTCACTTCTTCCAAGTTATGCTTTGAGTTCTGCAGTAAAATTTCAGTCACTGGTACTGTCTCTCCTTGTCCCTGGCTTCAGCAATTCATTGCTGCTTGCTTCACATTAAAAATGAACTGGAGAGAACTGTGAACTGAGAGAGAAATTTCTTGCCTGATACATTTGTTGTCCTCTTTTAGGCATTTATATTAGATAAGAGGTGTTCCTCTAAAAGAGATTTAAAACAATTATATGTATATATGATTGGTTAACACATTGATGTTAAATGGTTAATTTTAATTGGTTGCTGGAGTGTTGCTACAACATGGGACTGACTCTTCTCGTGACTCAAACTTAAGGGCAAGTCTTGGAATTTCCAATTGAATTTTAGTCTGTGTCCAATCCAAATTCAGCAGCTGGGGGGCAATATCCTTATGGAGCCTACATAGTTATGGACTGTATGTGTTTGCCACCTGTCTGAATTTCACTGAAATATTATAATGTTGCAGAAGTTTACATGCACTCTGCTAACTTTCGTTTCTTCCCAAAGGAGGTGACTTTTGGCATATTTGATTGTACTAACGGAAATATCCTTCAGGGCCTGGAATTTTTCTTGTCCCAAATCGTGATACCAGCACTTAAATCCCAACAGGTAATCTAATAGTATTTTCTCAAGAACATTTGGAATGAAGGCAAGTGACTGCTGTGCACCCTTTGTGCATTAGGTGAACACAGAACAGAGGATACAAAAAGATACAGGTGTAATATAGGCCTTTATGAGAGTTATACAATTTGTGTTTGCATTTGAAATTCATATAGTTATTGTTTATTTTCAAGCAATGGTACCGTATGTAATGCTCATGACAAAGGACAACATAGCATAGCAGCCATACTAAGGCAAAACTGCGATGACTTAATTAGTACTAGATTAAGCCTGCATTGAAAGAAGTGCCAAGTTCTTTTGACAGCACAAAAGATCAGTCTGTGATTTTATTCTAGAGTGTGGACAGCAAACACTGTATCACAGCCAGGGTATCCAGCTTCTTCAAGTTGTCCTTGTTCTGTGGCACTCACAAAGAATCACAGTTGATTCTATAGCCTCTAGAAGTCCACATTCAGAGGTAGCAAATATAATAAAGCTCAGTGTCTGTCAAGAATTATGGTGTCTATGCTGTTAACTGTATGCTACTGTTTTTTCTGACCCAGTAGCAGGAAGGGAGATTAAAATGCATTTTCTCTGTTCAGAGAGCACCAAATCAGACTGAAAAAAAAAAAAAAGGCAACAATTCGGTGCAAGGACAGTGAGAGCAGGGAGACATTTTTATTTCTTGAGAGCCTCATGCTTGTTTGTCTCTTCTTGTCTAACAGAATAATTAGATCAATGCACACTTTAAAGTAATTGTGCTATAGTACTGATAAGTGTTTTTTAAAGACCATACTGATAAATCTGTATATACTGCCATGAATAAGAAGTACTTTTCTAATGAAAAATAAAATACCTTTTTTGTTAAAAAAAAAAAAAAAAGTGTGACTCTTGTTTTACTTTTTTTTTTTTTTTTTTTTGGTCATAAATCAAAAAATAATCAGAACTGGGGAGCTGTGAAAGAGGGCTTGAAGAACAGCCAGATACAAGACTTTCTGTATTCAGTGGATAAATTTGTGGGTACTTTGTCATCATCAAGACGGAATGTAGAAGATAAAATTCAGCTCACAAAAGTGAATATTGATATCTATGTCAGCAACTTACAGAACCCATCTGATTATGTAACTGCAGGTGAGTAATTCCTACAGCAAAGCAAACACAATGATGCTGTTTATAAAAGAAATGTTATGTCATTAGTAAAAATTTACCTTGAAGAATTAATTAATCTTCCTTGAACTACATACATTTTTCTGCTTACTCTTGTCAGGTTTGTGACTGTGTAATCATAAGGTCTTCAATCATTTGCCCATCCTTTAATTCACAGATCGTAAATGATTAGGTAGTTCCTTGTCATATCATGGACACACTGGCCTGTTCCTCCTAGTTTTCTGGCCAAGTAGTTACCAAGTAAAGCCACCTACTAGTGTGTATACTCTTTGCTCTCTTTGATACTGGGGAAACCTCATCCAATATTAAGTCTGGCTCTGAGGGCTGTAAGTCAAAACATGATGTATTTATATAAATTTTTATATATATATATGTAAGAAGAAGAGTAGTTATGTGTCTTTGAACAATAGCCTTGACCATTTCTTATCAGCACATGGATTTTCAGAGTGGAATAATGCCAAACCAGTCACTACTTCTGCAATCCCTCTCAACTCTACATGAGCCTATGGCAGGACAGCTTCCAGAGAAGAACTAGTGGTTCTTAAGATGAGGCAATAATGTTATATGGCTGAATGAGTTCTTTAGATGCATTTAGCAGTGCAAGGTCCACGAGTCCTAAACATCAAGCAAACTGGACTCTTTCAGCCGCTAGGGCAATCTGAGAGACGTGGTGACTCATTTGACTGTTAATAATAGTGTCCTTGATGTGATGCTTTTAATCTGGAGTAGTCTGTAAAAGAGAGAAATGTGGAGAAGTCTTTACATCTCAAATACAAGCAGAACAATTGTTTAACATCTTTGTTGGAGATATGGA
>NW_010123187.1:0-34553 GCF_000699245.1 Pterocles gutturalis
CACCTTAACCCCTTCCTCGCCATCAGACAGCCCATAACAGATGGTTCATTCTTTTAAATGAAATAATTAAATTTTTTTACATGGGGCAATAGTGTGGATGATAAAATGCCATGAGGCACTCTTGAGTTTTAGTTTTAGATCCTTCTGGGAAATTTAGGTGGATTTTTTTTTCCATTGGATTGGATGTAGGCTGTCCATGCTGGGACGAGCTGTTTTGGAAAAGTATGTGTAAGTATAGCTAATGTAGATCTGTATTAGTCCTGTCTTTGAATGCATCATCCTATAGTGCTGTTTTCCTATAAAAGTCAAATAGTATTTTCCAAAATTAGAGAATAATTCAGGTTGGAAGACAACTTCACTGGATGAGTCCCAACTGCCTGCTCAGAGCAAGGTCAGCAATATCACACCAGGTTCCCAGGTCTTTATCCAGTTAGGTTTTGTACACCTCTCAAGGGCAGTGGCTGCACAAGCTCTGCACATCCTTTTCCACTGCTTGCCTTTCCTCAGGGTACAAAAGGGTTTCCTTGAATTCTTCATTTCAACTTATGCTCATTGCCTCGTGTCCTCAGACCATGCACCAACTGTGAAGAGCCTGTCTCTGTCTTCTTGATAACCTTCTTGTAGGAATGAGAAACTCCTGTTAACCCTCTCCCGCTGCTACTTCCCCCAGCTGTCTCTTCTCCAGGCTCAGTCCCAGGTCCCTCAGCCAATCCTAACAGGGTAAGTGCTCCAGTACCCTGACCACCTTGGAGGCCTTCTGCTGGACTTGCAGTTTTTCAATGTCTGTCTGGTGTCCGGGAGTCCCAAACTGGAATATTGTAGATGTGGTCTCATGAATGCTGAATAGGTTCTTAATTGGACGGTATCCAGCCTGTACCATTGCAGGGTGCTACTCCTACTCAGTGCAGGACTTTGCATTTGTCTTTGATGAATGTCATGAGGTTCCAGTTGGCCCATTTCTCCAGTCTGTCTAGATCCCAAAGGATAGCAGCCCTGCCCTCGAGTGTGTTGATAGTTCTCCCCAGTTTGGTGTGATCTGCAAACCTGGTGAGCCTGCAGCCTGTCATCTCCTCCAGATCATTGATAAAGATGTTAAATAGGGGAGGCTCCAGGACTGACCCCTCTGATCCTAGTTACTAGCCTGGGTAGAGTACAACCAAGTAATCACTACCCTTTGGGACCAATGATCCAACCAGTTTTTTGCTCATCTGGTTGTCCAGCCATCCAGACCTTGATGTGCCAATTTGGTAACAAGAATATTGAAGAAAATGAAACTAAAATGCTTAAAAAAGCCGAAGGTCACTGAATCACTGAAGGTAGTCAGGTGGGTCAGACATTATTTCCTCTCGGTAAAGCTGTGCTCACTGTTTCAAATCAGTTTCTGTGTGCCCCGAAATGGGTTTTAAGAGTACACCCACTTGAACCCAGAAATTTGGGTCACTTCTCAGATGGGAGAGGTAACTTGAACAGGATTTGGATGGGCCCAGTTCAAGAAGTCATTAATTGCAGGACGATTATTTTGTTGCATTTTCTCATACCAGGACTATGTAAAGATTTTCCCATGCATCAACAGAGCTGAAAGCTCCACAAATTTTCCTGCTTCCTGTAGCTAATACAGATTAACAGCCCAATAGGGTTAAACACTGAACAGGCAAATTGTTTTGACACAAAGCATCACTCCAATACCAGACCTTAGGCTGACTGAAGCATTCAGTGGCATGTCACATTAGAAGACGCTTTGTGGGGTGCAAGAAATGATCTTTTGTTGAACTTTCAAAACAACTGTTGAATTGGCTAGTGGTTTCCTAACTGCTAAGTAGTTGTTAAATAACTGTCAGAGATGTTCCTATTGCCTTTCAGGAGGCATGAAAAATTTCCTCAGCAATCACTCATTTGCTATTACTAATAGTCAGTGCTTAGCTTTGTCAGCTTTGTTCACCCTTTCTAGGTCTAGCCCCACCACTTGCTTGCGTCGGGGCTGCTTTCTTGCAAAGGCATCCAGGCTCGCCGCAGCTTCTGCCAAGACGTCTCTCAACGCTGCCCTGTGGTTTTGTTCCAGCAGCACTAGAAAAAGGCAGTACTCACCCTCCTCTCTTGTTGGTATCCTTGTGTTTTAAATGCAGCACAAAGTCCTGGGAACAATAGATTTTTGGATGCTCAGAAGCTCCTTCCTCACAGCCTCTCTCCCCAGTTGCCTGTGCACGGACTGCGTGCCCTCCTGGGGGTGCCATCCTCTTTCAGCTGTGGCACCTGGCAGCCATCCGAGCAAGGCTGTCCCACAAAGCCAATGCCCCCAAAGCCCACACAAGCTTTCCTGCCTCTTCCCCATCTGCTCTGTCAATTGGAACTTCAGGGCTGATGCCAGTTTTCACCATGGTGCTTGTGTGCCCAAAGTGGGATTTAATATTTCCAGCAGAGACGAGTGACTCTATAGGCCCTGTGAAGTCTGTTTTTTGGGGGTTTTTTTTACCTTTTTTTTTTTTAACATACAAGCAAGAGAAGACTTTTTTTTTTTTTTTTAATGCTTTTGATTGCTGTTGGCTGGGTATATGCAGCTGCCGAGACACCACAGTTTTAACAATTTTTTTGCTGTGGTTTATACAGATTGACGTATCCCGGCAAGGAATGTAAGCCACAGAAAGCTGAAGATGAAACCTATCAGGGCTATTAAATTGGTAGCAGCGCAACTTAGTTGCAGTTTAGATTAGTATTTAATTTATGGAGGCTTCAGCTATATTGTTCCATTTTTCACTTGACAGCCCAACAGCTGAAAAGAAGCCCTTTACATATGTGCTGCAAATCCCTACGCCCAGCCCTTCCTGCCCTTAAACTTGCATCATAGTCACATATGCCTTGTAGTTGAATTTTTGCTGCAATAGAAAAAGTGGTACAATCCATTTCTGCTTTTCTTCTGAATTCTGTACTCAGTTGACTAATTTAACTCAGTATTTAATTGACTGAGCAGTCAAGTTCCTCTACTGTGGGGGGAGAGGTCTTTTCTCTGTCCAATTTATAGTCTCATTCTAATACATCCAGTAAGCTTTTATAAAAGCAAACTTATGCCTTGAATTTTTACAAAGAGATGAGGGATAGTACAAGTTTAGAAAAATGTGTGGTTTTATACAATCTGGTAATATAGATAATAGAGTGAGAAAAAGGTCAAAATTTCCTGTAAGGATACTTTACAGTATAGGACTACTACAAACAGGAAATATCTTTCATTTGATTGTCAGAAATTTTCAGTTGTTTTGTGTTGGTTAAAACTTTATTTCAATTTTGACTTTCAATACTGCTTTCATAATACTTGATGCAAGAGAAAGCATTAATTTCACAATGAAAAAAGTGACATTTATTTCTGAAAATCTTCAACTATTGTAATGACTTCTTCCTAAAATTGTGCAAATGATTGGCCATTATACCAGTCTTCTGAAAGACACTCATTTCAACACAAGCACAGCTTGCTAGAGTGCTTCCACTGAAGCTTTTCCAGCTATTTTTCTGTAAAACTGAGTTAACATTGGCACATACTAACAAACTGTGCCCTGAGCATGTCTCAGAATTGGGACCAATGTCATTAGGGATGCAGGAAATGCTTTTCAGTGTCTCTTCACTTGTTAATTGGGTATTTTAGCAACGGTGATTTACTCCCATACTGATCAATCCATTTTTGGAGATGGACTAACCGTATGTGGAGGAGAAAAGGCTATGTAAAACAATGCTTCA
The DNA here is from genome assembly GCF_000699245.1 of Pterocles gutturalis. Classification (NCBI taxonomy): domain Eukaryota; kingdom Metazoa; phylum Chordata; class Aves; order Pterocliformes; family Pteroclidae; genus Pterocles; species Pterocles gutturalis. The sequence goes on from NW_010123187.1 coordinate 3,724, forward strand.
AGGCTTTTGTTCTTTAGCATTAACACTTGCTGTTTCTTCAGGTGGACTTTTTTTTTTTTTGCACATAGTGATGAAATAACACTTATAAGGTTAAAAAAAGTTTGCAAATCATTATACTGTGTGAATGTCATACTGCCTGTTGTAATAAAGGTGCGCAAGGATTTTACTGGATTTTTCTGGAGAACAAAGAATTTGAAGGGATGTCTTGGGACACTAGGACCAACTGCTCTGCTGTTGGAGCAACCGCCTATTGCAATCCCTTTCATTAACTTGTTGAGCCCTTCTTGAAAGCATTTTGTCCCCTCCCCTCCATTTCTGTGGGAGATTATTTCAAAGCTTTATTTCTCTGAGGATCCAGAATATTTCTTTAATTCAAAGCCTAAAATTGTTCAGAGACAAAATGCCCATTTGTTCTTAAGCAACACCCTTTAGTTAAAACAGTTATTATCTTATTGTTGTATTTTAGTTATCTAGTTGCTTCTAAATTATCTTCATCTGCAGTTCTTTCTGGATAGCATCTCTACTACTTATCTTGGTTTTTTCTCTCCTTCCTTTCTCTCCTTCCTTTCTCTCCTTCCTTTCTCTCCTTCCTTTGCCCCTCCTCTTCCCCCTCCCTCCTCTTCCCCCTCCTCTTCCCTTTTTTCTTGTATATAGCTAGAAGAACTTCTTACTATATCTTTTAATCTTTCAGGGTCTAATTAAACTTTATTTTTGTCAGTTCCTGCCTTCTCTGTGCTTCTTGACTGTGACCAGTGCTTCCTTTGGTGTTTTCCCATTTCCTAACAGCATATTCCAAGCAGATGCCTAGATGTCACCTTTCAAGGAAATCGGTGGTCACTTCTTGTAGACTTCCTTCCCTCCAGAGCACTTGTCATGTGGGATAACTTCCTGAATTCAAGCACTTCTGAATCTGAGCCAGCCCTCCTTCTGCTCCGTTAGCTGTCTTTAAGCAGTTCCCTTATTGTGTCATTGTTTGTGCCTTTCAAACTGAGCACTCTCCTTCCTGGTCTGCTCATGGCATGTCACTTTTTCTTGGGTGGCTGTAGGAGCTTGTTGGCTCTGGTGTAGATGGAGTATCACTTTCCCAGGGACCTATACCATCAGAGAGCTTTGGGTGCTGGTGCAGTGTCGTGGTTTATAAAGCCATGGGGACAGTTTTTGCTAAACACATGGTGGGCTGAGGCAGGGACAGGGAGGGTTTCATTTACCAGTTAGGGTCACGGGCAAGAAACCGACACGACTTGGGAAGAACAAGAAAGCAATTAAATTTATTAACTATTTACAACAAGAAGCAAGATACTGAGAGAGAGAAACCACGTCTTAAAAAGGCACTTCTCCCCCACCCCTCCCTTCTTCCCAAAGCCCAAAGGCTTTGTTCTGTACCTTCTCCCCCCCAGCGGCGCAGGGGGACAGGGAACGGGGGGTGCAGTCTGTCCACCGCTCCTTCCTCCTCAGGGGAGGGCTCCTCACAGTCCTTCCCTGACACAATGTAATGTACCTTCTCACGTTGAGAGTCCTTCTCCAGAACTTCTCCGGCATGAGTCCTTTTCCAAATGGGACTACAGTCCCCTGACAACTGCCCGGCTCTGGCGTGGGCTTCTAGTTCCAGCATGGGGTCCTCCACGGCTGCATCTTCCTTCACCACGTGGCAGGGGAAATACTGAGAGCGTTCCCTTTTATAATTCTGACCCAGTGTCTGCCTGGCTGTCTCCTTCAGCATCTTCCTTCTCTCTCCGCCTTCAGGTCTTCATTGGCTCCCGGGAAAAAGGGCTCTTGGGTGAGCCATGGCAGAGGCTTTTGCCTTGGCCAGTTCGCTTCGGTTCCCAGAAGCCAGGCAGGCGGCTGGACGGCTGGACCGGTCCGCCCGAGCTGGGCCCTGCCTGGGGCCACACCAACACATTGTTCTGTGCCCCCTCTTCAATATGTTATTCGCAGAGGTGCCGATGGGCTCAGCCCTGGCCTGGGGTGCGTCCAGTCTGAAGCTGGGGGAACTTCCAGTTTCTTACAGAGGCTAGGTGGTCGTACTCCTTCCCCCACTCTCCCCTTCCGGTAACCAAACCATTAGAGCCAGGGGGGGGTGGGGGTGTGAATTGTGAAGAGTCGCTTAAAAAGGAGCCACCACTCAACAAATGCTCATTTGAGTTAACCAGAAAAAAAAATTGACTAACCAGAATTGTGAAGTTTATTCTGGACTTACTGCATTCCCAGATGCAAGTTCTGAGTCTTCATCATTGGAGCTCAAACCTAGTCTTGCTCTTTCAGGTGTCTAAGAAACTTGTGACAGATGGAATGCTGTGTGTCCTAAATATAAAGATATGGCAGCTTTTAACTGCTTTGGCCTTGCTTGGGTCTGTTGCCTGTCTTTAATGAGCAGTGTCTAACTTTCATTAGAGTTCATCTCAAAAAACCTTTCTTTTCAGTTTTATATTTGCTAAACTGAGAATGCTTTTCCCTGATAGTTTTTGTGGATATTGTGGTGTCAGCCTTACAATTTTATCACTCTAACTCTTAACTATTAGGGTATTACCCAAACAATTAGGTTAATCCTATTAAAAATATCTTTTTGAAAAGCTACGTTTTGAGCTTGGACTAAACAATCTCCAGAGGTCCCTTCCAGCCTCAGTCATGTGACTGGGATCTGGTTGTGAGTAAATAATATCCATTTCCTTACGAACAAGCATTTTTGTTTGTTTTATTTTTTCCGCCTATATCTGCCTGTTGGTTGTTAGAACGAGTACTCAAATGCAATTGATAATTCAGATGTAAAAGTGGCATCCCTTGCATTTCTTTACAAATTTTTCCTTTGATCAAATTAGCTATCCTCTTCTAGTTTTAAAATGTAATCAATGATTTTCTGTTATAGTCTTCATGGTTTTGTACCTTTCCAGTTTTATCCATTCTGTAAAAACTACTCTAATGTGAAGGTAGTTCTCCTAGTGTCCTCCAAAATGAAAGCCAAGGACAAAAGACGTGTTTCAGAGGACCAGGATGTTGAAACTACTGAAGACAGTGATTGTTTGATTAGTTTTAGGGAGGGGAAAGGAAAAACATATTTATGTCCTTTTTTTTTTTTTTTTTTACAGAAGGCACAATCTTAGCAAAAATCAAGCAATAACTTCAGTTGCAAACGACACGCAGATCATGGAGTCCTCCATCCTGCTCAAAGCAGGTTCAACTAGATCAGCTTGCTTCAAAGTTGAAGATTTCACAGCCAGTCCAATGTCTGACCACCCTCATGGTGGAAAAAAAAAAAATATTTTTCTGTTTGAAACTGTGCGTTTTGCCCATCTTCCTACCACTGTGCACCTTTTAAGAGAGTCCTTCTGCATCTGCCAACAGTGTCAGCTGCCTCTTGTAGGTCCTGTGCTCCATCTGCCTGCTCACCTGTGGGGTTACTCCTGGGTGCTCATGGCAGCTTGCTCATGTCCTTCTTGTCCTGGGGAGCCGCAAAGTGGACCCAGCCCTCCCAGTGAGCTCTGACAAGAGCTGGGAAGGGGGAAAAGTGGTTTTCCTCACTATGCCAACTCTACTGTGGCTCGAACAGCATGATCTGTGGGTAACCCCTTTGCTGCAAGGGTGCACCTCTGACTGGTGTTGAACTGGTGGTTCATCGGGTGGCCCAGGCCTCCTGCAAAGCTGCTGTCCTGGCCATGGGTGATATCATCCCTGGGCACGACTTGGTGTTTGCACTTGATGGGATTTGCATTGCCCCCCCCCCCCCCCCCCCACTTTTTTTTTTTTTTTTTTTAATCAGTATCTTATCCAGAACTGGAATCCTACTTGTTGAGGTCTTTCTGTGTACCAGTCCTACCCCCATCATGCTGACTACTCAGCCTGAACTGGTACTGGCCAGAAACTTGATGAAAGTGTGCTCACTCCCATCATCCAAGTCCTTAGTGAAGATGTTGAACAATATTAATCTCAATATTGATCCTTGAGAGTTTTAATCTTAAATTTTTTAGCTAGTTTAAGATGAGGAATCAATATGCTCCATGCAAGTACAGGTGAAGCATAAGATAAATATAAATTGATTGATTAAACTGCATGATGCCATCACTCAGAGCCAGCTGGTTGCCAAAGTATTATCACATTTTTTGTGACACTGCAGCAATGTGTTTATAAGGAGTGAACAAAAGAGATTTCTTGCCTATGAAAGGCTTAGAGGAATCACTTAAATTGTGGCAGGTGCTGGTTTATATTTGCTGTTCCATCAGGTGAACGGTGATGTTTCCTTGTAGCTTACTAGGAAAGTACGAATTGGATTTGATAGAGTGCCATGTACTTGAGGTTGTTCTTCACTCTTCGCTGCCTACTAGGGGAATGAAGGAAACTGTTCATCCCCATCCTGCCCAGCTATTTTTCTTTCTCTTGGAAAGAACACAGATGCACATACACATACAGTCCTTTCAAATGTCAGCAACAGCTTGTCACCTAAGCTACCAGGCCAAGTTGTTCAAAGTTGCTTAGAGGGTTGAAATGGCACTGTGCTGCACTAAATAAATAAATAAATAAATTACAAGCTTTTAAAAAGCAATTGTTTTAAGCAAGTCAGCTATCAGCTACTCTTGTTCTCTGTAAAACTCTCTAAAAGAAAACCCCTCCGCCCTTTTCCATTAATTATTTATACAAGCTTCAAGCTTGATATTTTGCTTTGCACAGAAATGGAGCTGAGACTGTTCTTACAGCTTTTACTCTAGAGATGCTGCTGGTTTAGTCCTCTCCAGGCTTAGACGTCAGTGCCAATTTCGCCTTTATAAACAAGATGTCCTGTAAAAATCCTAGTGAAACCTAGGCAACTTATGATGAGTTCAGTGATCATTTATGGCCTATCTAAGGCTATGGTGTGTTGTCTCTAGGTGATTTTCTCTGTTTTCGTTTTTTTAAAGCAAATTAGTATTGGATGCCCCCAAACAACCCGATGCTGAGTAAACTTTGTAGCATCATCAGCACCACTGGTAGTGCTTTCAGGAGCACAACTCTACCCACTCTTGGAGGCAAGTTTTGCCACCAACAAGGCAAACGTATCTGAAACTGAGAGTTAAGTTTTAAATGACAAATTTTCCTCAGCCTGCTTATGTACGTGGGGTTTTTTGTTTTGTTCTCTGTTATCCCCACTGTAGTGAACAAATATTAATTTGTGTCTTTAGCTTAGTAGAAGACTAGGATAAGTGTATAGGCTGAAAAGAAGAAATCAAAATGGTAGCAATGCAAGGAAATAATGACAAGCAAAGAAATTGACAGAAGCCCTGCAGATGCAGGTACCTAATAATGGCTTTTTTTCTCCACCCATACCTTAGATTTTTAGCATTCTGCTCTGAGACTACCAAACCGTGAAAGCTAATCTGTATACAGTTACAGAGGGCAAAGGTTTCTTTTATCCAGAGAGAAATACTAAATGCTGAGTAGAACTGTGGGTTGATTTTTCTTGCATGTATTTGAGATTGTTTAGGTGGGTGGTTCAAGACAGTAATTTGAGGAGTGTAAGGTGTGTGGTAAGCAGGTAGCCCTATCTGAATGGGGATATGCCTGCACCCATGCTGACAGAAACAGCTCTGTGCAGACTGCTCTCAGTCTAGTTTGATATGTCCATAGTAGTTCCAGGCAGTATATATCTATGATAAAAAAAGCCTACTTAAAGCTTAGATGGTTGAATAACTACGTCAGTTGGTGTAAGAGAAGTGTGATGGTAGGTATCTGAAATGAAATTTGAGTTGGTAATACATGGTATTCAGTTCTCTTCATGTGCATTGCCTCTGCAATAGCCGTGGTTTATTAGAAAGCCTGAATTGTCCTGATTTTTGTCGGGCTAGATTATGTCATTGCTCTGAATGACAATTGTATAGGGCTTGGAATGTGTGGAGTATGTCAGCAGCACATAGAAACAAATAAATATAATATGTTGCACTCCACAGTAAACTTTAATTCTGTTGTATAATGCATCTCTATGCACTAGAGTTGAAAGCTAATTACTTCTAGCACTTAGAAAGGGGTGGGCTGTCAAACTTCATGGCAGTTTAAAAGCAGCCCTCATGATTTGGTAGACCTGATGAATCAGAAAAAAACCTTCAGTAAACTGTAAAGTTTAGTTATTAAAATCTCTATGTATAAATTTAATTTCCCTATTGACTTGTTTATGAAATATTTGCTAAAACCATCTCATTTACTTGTTGCCAGATGCTTAAGAATATTATCTGTGTATTAAACAAGAACATGAAACAGAATTAATAACTTGTCTGGGAAGATTGTGAAGATGCGCCAAGCAGCCTCAAATCCTACTCCAGAGTTGGCATCGTCCAAAGAGTTGCTTTTGTTGGCTCAGAAAAAAACCCAAAAATCAAAAACCTGAAGTTTTTCCTTTCTGTTGCTTGCTCCCTCTTAATTTTTTCAAAGGAAGTACAGAGATGTACAAAGATGTCAAGAGAAAATATAAAGTGCACAACTGCAGGTCATGCAAGCAGGGAAACAGGGTCAGTTTGTATGCAATTACATATCCCTCCTTCAAAATGTTGGAATTGGAAACTGTCCTACTTTGCTCAGTGTTTTGGGCAGGTACAGCAGAAGGTGCACATGGAGGGAATAAGACATTATGAGAGGTAATGTATTACATTGATGTTGGAAAGAACATGATTCTTCAATTTCCTCTCCTTTGTTCCAGTGCACTGCTGAGTAATATGCAGCATTAATTTTTTAAGTAGGTAATTTCCTTTTCTCTCCTTTTAAAGATAATTGTAGCAGAATGTGCACCGAAAAGTGTTTCTGCTTTCTGTCTAGTGTTGAGATGGAAAATGGCAACGACATACCATAGCTGTCCAGCATGGTGGCAGCAAGAATTATTCCTGTTGTGTGTAAATGGGACTTGGGTTATATGGAACAGTTTTCTACATCGGAAATAGCTCAAATTGTCTGGAACATGCGTGCAAACATTAATTTTTCTAAACAGTGAACCCAGATGAATTTGTATTAAATCAGTAGCCTACACCAGCTTGTATCTAGGTATGACTTTGGCCCACTGCCTGAGTGAGAGCCCTGGAACGCTTCAATTTATGTGTGCACTGAGCAGTAGGAGTTCCTGTTATTTCTCTCATCTGTGTGAGGCTGCACAAATCTTCATTAAATCATGTTTCCTTGCTCAGAAGTAAGCTGGCAGGCTGTTAAAAGTAATTTCAAGTAAGGAATAAGTCTGCATTGTCTTCGTTGGTCTACTCTTCTGCAAATATGATGATTTTTTAATATCTGTTTAAGGGAAACTGATATTTTTCTTAATTCTATTGAAATTCCAGATGGTTTTCCTCATGTTAATAAGAACTAGGAAACTTGTCCTTGAGAGGTTTTTTTTTTGTTTTTTTTTTTTTTTTTTGCTACTGATTTTCCTGAGCATAGAGGGATAACATTTTCAGTCTTAAAGGAATATTATAACTGGTTTTAAAAATGAATAATTAGGCGTCTTATTTGGGGTTTTGTTTTCACCTTTTTTCTTAACAAATAGCTTGCAGCATGAAGACAAGAACTCCAGATGTTAAGAGCTTCAGTTCCCAGTACACTGGGGAAATTAGGATGGGTGATCAAGAAAGTGATGAAAATAAGGGCTCTTTGTAGCACTGTCATAAAAGACGAACTCTTGTCTGGTCACACATAATGTATTTAGTTGGCAAATAAAAGAAGTCTTCCCTAATTTTTAAAGTCATCTCTGTCTTGAATTTTGGTGAATCCTTTTCCTGATATCGCAGGTGAGCATGCAGGCCTCTGTAGAAGTTTATTTAAATTATTTTTGTTCCCCCAAACCAGTTTCTGCATTTCTTCATCAAAAGGCCGTATGAGTAAGCCTCTCCCAGATCAAGGGTGTCTGAAGGGCTGAGGTAGCAGGTTACAATGTTCTTATAAACACCTTTGTTTATGCATGGTTTTGTGCTCATATGTGCTCTAAAGGGTGATTTTTTAATTTTTTTTTTCTTTTGTCTTTCCTGTGCTCCCAGAGCAGCAGCAGAAAAACAAAAGCTGGGAGTTAAAAGATTTGCTACGAAGTTATTGTAGGCATTAGTGATATTCATTTCATGTGAATTTCTGGTAGCCAGATGCATCTAGAGGATACCGCTTTCTGCTGCCAGAACAATTGTTGCAGTCTTTTGCATCTCTTAGGCAGACAGGAATAATTGTTTGTTCAGGGAGACAAACTGGTGTTTATCTAATTAAGAGAAAAACTACCAAATACCTTTGTTGTTATATTTTTGAATGTAGTGGAGAAACACTGTCCGGGTGGGAGGAGGTATCAGTTATAGTTTAGAGGAAAGCTTGTCTTCACAGCACTGTAATTCTGGGTGGTTTATCAACTCTGATCATGTGTCAAATTTCACTGTCCTCTTTAAGATAATTATTTGGGAAAGGCAGAGTAGGATAAGGGTGAAGAATAAGCTCCTGATGCCAAGGGAACAATTGGCAGCTGGCCACCTTATTTAATGTTTTATTTCCTTCATGACCTATTGTTGTCTGCCTTGACCTTGGTTTGAGTTTTTAAGCCCTGGCAACAGTGAGATCAGATTAGGTTAACTAATATATTGTTTAAAAATCATTAGACTGATAAGTACAGCAGTCTTCAATGTAGCTTTCGAACAAGATTTTCAACTGAAAACCAACCTTAGAGATGGTCTTGAACAAAAATACTTAACTGTTTCACTCCTCGCTGCTACAATAGCATAACATTTTCAGTGGATTTCAGATTTAGACTTCAAGGTTAAAAATCCCTGGTTTGTCCTAAACACCACTTGTTAATGTCAAGGGTTTAATAAATTTTGTCTTTATCCCGTTGATTGCTGGAAACTAATATGTTCCTTTTTAAAAATGTATGGTGTAGAGATTATTAATTTTGCCATAAATTACTGTCTTGCATGTAATATAAGTGTAATTCTTCTTCATTAACCCCCCAAAAATGTATTGATAGACTCTGCTTTGTTACTCCAGGGCAGTTACAGGGTTCCATTGCCTCAACATAGCTGAGAGCAGAATCTGGCTAGCAGCAGCTGCTGGCAATGCCCTGGATTTCCAGCAGCACTTCTTTTTACGGTACATTTTGGAAAAGTTAGTTAACAAGCTGGGGGGAAGAAGTTAGTAAACTCAGTTGTAAGAGACAAGTATGTATTAATGAGAACTCCATTTTAGAGTTTGGGAGAAAGTTTTACCAAGTGTTAGTGTCTTTAATATCACTAAAAGCAGAGAAGAATGTTTGAAAACTAATTTTAAGAATAAACAAATAAAAGCCATTACCAGGTTCTGTGGCCAGGGCTTGAAAACACTAAAGGCCTGTTGTTAGAGGCCTGATACTGCTGTTACAACTCCAGTCTTGCAATAAGCTCGGGTTGGCAAAGCTTTTGAGTGTTCCTAGCCTCACCCTAAAAAATTCATCATAATAGACATCCTGAATAATGAAGAATTAAGTCCTCTTCCCTTCTTCTCCCTTCCTCCTCTTGACTTTTAAATTTTGCTTTATACTTCTGTACTGATATTTCTTTTTTCCCATGTGGCCCCTCTTCCTGCTACGGATTATTTGGTAAGGGAATGTTGTAATTTAATTTAATTAAGTCTTTAATGCACTTTCTTTTCAGCTGAGGCTGCTATGGCATTCCTTCACTAGTGGGCAGTGCCTTTTAATTGATTCACAATAGACTCAGGATCTGAAGTGATGGAAATTCTGTTGCTGATTCCATCATTCATCATGGGCTAAAGTGGTGGACTGGTTGCTAAGACCCAATGACCTGACTTTGTTGGGATGTAGGGTTTGTTCTAATCAACAGAGTTAATTTTTTTTAGTATCAATGGCTGGACATACCTAAACTAAGTCCAACTTCTGTGAAGTGGTAAGTCCTTAACAGATTGGACAAAGTAAATGTTTTCCCCTGCAAGACCCAGGCACTGTGTGAAGCACACGCGTTCCATCTTGTACTCCCTTGTTAGGGTATCATCACCTTGTGTTTTCTCAGCATCGTTCTGCAGCTTCTTGGTGGTCATCGCTGGAGCGTACGCAACCAGCTCTCTTCTGGAGGTTTAACACAGGAAGCTTTCCTGACAATTTGCAAAACCCACTTAGGTATGCAAAACAAATACCAGTCAAAGAGCTAATCTATGCAGCCTTATTAAGGCATGGTGTACAACCTGGGTGCACTGACATTCTCTCCTCCTCCCCTTTCAATGTGATACCCCACCAGGAAATCTCCCTTCTGAGATGATGCTAAATGCACTGGCTGTCAAAGTAAATGGTTGCAGAGAGAGGAGTTGCAAGAGAATCTTATCTTGTATTATAGAGAATATGATCAGACACGGACTGTATCAGGCCACCAGCGTGGGTACTTGGGGCCTGCAGAAATTTAATGTGAAAACCAGCACAACGCTTGCTGTTTCAATCAAAGGCCATCCCTGCAGAACCATGGCTGGTTATGTGGTAACTTGGGAGTGACTGCATGGTCCTGGTTTGCCCTGTGCTGTTAAACTGTTAAAGGCTGTACAGTTTCTCATTGTTGGTAAGAACTTTTCCCATCGTATTATTATTCTTCATCCTTTTTGTTTTCTCATGTTTTTATAGTTCTTTAGTGGAGAGGTACTGTGTCTTCTAGTCTGTTGCCATAGAAACACCCAATTAGAAGACTAATTTGAAGAGATTGAGACACAGCTGCTGCCAAAACTCCTAAAGAGAGTTGAGGAGGGGTAGGGAAAAGGGGAGAAGATCTGGGCTGGCAAAATGCAAACAACATTGCCTGTCTTCTGCCAGCTATTTCCTAACACTCGTCTGTAAACTCATATCTGACTGTACAGCTTGCACCCATTTGGTTTGAGCTACATCTGTAATGCATTTTAAAAGTATAATTGAGTCTGGTGCTCAGCATATGTGATCTTAATGCTTGGAATGTGAGAATTTTTTGTTGTTGTTGTATTGCTTCTTTCATATGTTTTTTATCAGGCAGTGGCCAAGGCATTGAGACCAAAAGGGGAGGGGAGAAGAGCTGAGATACGTCCCTCTTGCCAGTGCCTCACATGTATACACAAGTTGAAAAAGATATTTTTCTGTCCTTGGTTTGACACAGAACAGGGTAACCAAGGTACTTGTGATTCAATGGATCTGAAATAATTTATAAAGGGGGTGAGGGAGGAAACATGTTCTACTGTTCTTCTTTTGTTCAGCTGGAGGCAGTCAGGAATTGAATCCTATTAAAAAAAAGAGAATGGAAAGCAAAATGAATGAAGCAAAAAATAGACTATCAGGTGCATCTTTTCCTGTAGGTGCAAAATCTATTGTTTGCATGTATAAAAACATACCTCTTCTCCAAGAATCATCCCCATATTTAAAAGCACAACTTTGTTAATGCCTTTCATATAGGAAAGAAGATGAAAACTTAAATCTGTCATGGAATGTCAGGCTCTGCTCATACACATAGAAATTTGACTTTTCTGTGATCACAGCTTGCCCACACCACTTTAATTTCTGTTTTCTCGTACAGCAATGGGGCTCTTCCACTGTTTTCTCTACTAAGTATTATCTAGACTGACAGGAAGATTCCTTGCTTTCTTTCCTGACTATAAGTCCACTTTCCAAGACTCACAACAAAAAAATCTAAACCAACCAAATAAACCCAAAACTAGCAAACAAAAAAATCTCCCTCCCCCTCAAAAAAAACCACCAACCCCAAATAAACCAAACAAAAACCTAAGCAAACAAAAAAACCCACATTAAGCCTACCCTCAACCCTGCAATTTTATCAGAGATGCTTCAGCACAGGAATATGTTAAAAATCTGGCCTTCTTCTGGGAAGGCAATTGCAGAAGCAAGCTCATATTCATGGTTGATTCCTACTCAGATCTTCAGCAAGATAACCAGGGTGGATGCTCCAAGCCTTTTGGCTGGCAGCCTTCCAGTCTCCTCTGGAGGCAGCAGCAGCTTCAGATATGTTTCCATTTGCTCTGCCTCTGCTGCCCTTCATGCAGCTAAGGAATTAGATCAGTGCTGTCTAGTAATTTTCCTTCCTCTTCTGGTTGTGTCTACCCAGCTGTGTACAGCTTGATTGTCAAAAGTTTGCACAGTGATTGATGTATCACCATTTCTGCGGAAATGGATTTGGGAGTACCTGTGCTGTCTGGGTACCTGCTCAGTGGGGTTGCACTTGAAGGGTGAAGGCTGGAAGTCAATGAATGATGGTACCTTTAGATACATAACGAGGAGAGCAAGAGCTTCATGACCTGTATGTTAGAGTTTCTCAACCAAGTTGTGCATTCTTAGATGCTTCCTTCATCCTACCTCTAAACTTTCATGAGAATGAGATGATTTGGACAGTGTTTTTAAAACCTTAAAAACTTTAAATAATTGTTTCTGATTGTTCAGGGAATTCTGAGGCTCATGAGGGAGAAAAACCTTGGGGAAGGAGACAGTGGTTTTATGGGTCTTCTTAACTTCTTAACTCACTGTTTTTGAGTTAGTACATGTTAAAGAATCTATTTGCCATTTATTTTGTTCAGCTGGTGGTGAATCAGGATGGTTCCTGGGTTAAAATAAAATGGGGAGAAGAATGTAGAAACCTCAGTGGAAAAGTGACTGTTCTTTATTTGTGTCCTTACAGCGAAATGGGCAGTAGGTTGCCTAAGAGCATCACCCTCACATGGCATCATCAGGCATACTTAGGATGCTCTATGCAGACTTCTTAGATGTGTCATCACTTACTTTGCCATGCTGTCAAACTGCAGTGTTCATGAATATTTTAGATCTGAAAAATACCTCATAATTAATAAAGCTACAGTGTTTTTGACCTTCGGGAAATGCTTTGTAGGTTACTAAAACTTTCCAGTCACTTTCATTACAGAAGGTAAAAGCAATATAGCTTAATATTTGAAATATAGTTATTAAATGAAATGGAAATCTTCTAGGAATCTCCTGTGGCTACCTTTTGCCAATGAGGTACATGTTACATTTAACCTCAGGAAAAGCAGGGATGCTCTATGAGCTTGTGCAATGTAGTATTGCAAGAAAGCAATCACTTTGTGTTGTTGAATTAAAATTAGATTAGAAAAATCTTCATTCAGGTTGAGTAACAGGCAGCTTATGATGAAGGTATTGCTGCCTTTTTGCTGTAGAAAAGATGGTGACATCAGTCTCTTTTTCTTTTCCTGTTTAGGATTTCAGGCAAATTTTCCACAGAATGGAGTTTCTCAACATTGTCTTGGTGGACTGAACAGTATTAAAGCAAGCAAACAACCACCCCATAAGAAACAAAACCACCCACCCCTAAAACAAAGAAATTGTAAAAAACACTCATTCAAAAACATCTGCAAGAAACATGCGGTGAACTGACAAACTTAAAATCTTCTTTTAAAGGAGGCTGTTTAACATGTTTAACACCACATGTTTATATAAATGTGGATATGTATGCATATAGGCCAGCAGCTCTGATTAATATTGAGCGCTTGAGTGAAGTGTTGACTAGTGTGTGTAGTTAATTAGATGTAAGCATCTAATGGACCACTGTCAACAGTTGCTTCCTATTAAATTGTTATCTCTATTGCAGGAATATGTTGCTGCAGTTTTCTTTCAGTGCTAGGATTAGGATATATGTATTAAAGATCTATTTGTTGTTTAAATTTCAGGTGTACTTTGCTAAAGGCTACCTGTTTTGAGAGAAGTTGGTGGTATAAAGATTGGTTTAGTTGCTTCCACTAATAACTATATCTAATGCCACACGTGTTTTTGGCAAATGGTCATGATTTTCCTCATGCATCAAAGTCCGGACTGGACATGGAGAGACTGAAGGGCTACGAGCCTGAGCAAGTAACTTCACCTTTCAGAAAGTTTCTTTTTAATATCTCTACACTTAGTATGGACAATCAATGTAGCTTGGCATTAGAAAAGCTTTTTAAAGGAATTATCTTATACTCAGCTTTTTTTTTGTGGTGCTCTGAAAGTAATTGTAAGTTTACAAGAAAAATACAGTTTCCAGTCTTGATGCCCCACCTGTAGCAAAGCAGGAACTGTGAAATAGTTTCTTGTAGTTCAATCAGCCATAATTTTCAAAAACACGTCTTCCACAGAAGCTACCAATTAAATCATAAAAAGCAAAGTACCAGTTATGGCCAGACATTTCTATAAATGCTGCTGTTCTGTTTGTGTGATATATCTTCTTGATAGCAAGTACTCATCTTTCTGCTTGTAGATCTTTGGATATATGTGCCTTAAGCCATACTGCATGAGCTACCTGCTTCCTGCTCCTTCCTTTTTATCAGCAAGGGTTGTGCCAGTGTCAGTCTTCCAAGTTTGCTTTTTCCCTTCCTGGTTTTCTGATGAACTACAGCTCTGCTGGTTGTTTGTTGGGTTTTTTTTTTTCTTTTTTTTTTTTCAGCATTTATTATTGATGTTTTCATAATTGAAAGTTTATGGTATTAAATTGCTAGATGATTTTATTTGGTAGCAGTGATTTTCTGCAAACTTCCCACACATTTTTGGGTGGCCTAAAAAAAACTTCATTGTGCTGTATTCATTAACTCTTTCTCTGCTTGTATGGCTGCAACATTCTTTTATAGGCTCTTTATTATGAAATAATGAAAGTGTTCTCTGTTATGATTTTTTTTTGTCATAACATTGCATTTAAACAAAAAGACTTCTTTATGTGATACCCTGTCGTAATGGTTTTTTTAGTCCTCACTTCTAAGGACAAGTGAGGAAAGCAGCAGGGGCTAGACTCTTGAGTTCTAACTTTGAACTCATTTTCAGCATCTGGTTTTAGGATTTGATCCCCATGAAATTTCATGATGTCCTGCTTCCAAGGCTGCCTTTTGAATGTACCTTGTGCTAGTTTTCTTCTATTCCCATTGACATGACTGAGCATACCCTTAAACCTTCTCTGAATCCTACATGGTATGAGGAAATAGATTATGAACGAGACTTGTATGACAGGAGTCTTAAGCTTATTGCAGCCATTTTTACACTACGTACACACCCAATTTATCTCTAGGATGATCTTATCTAGCACATGTCCACTGTTTACTTGCTGTGGAAAAATGAAGAAATAGTGAAATGTGTTTTAAGTAATTGGCATATACAGTCCTACACACCAACAGTAAATGAGAATTATAATAGTAAAAAGTATGACATTTAAAACAGCTTGGAATGGCTTTTTGAAGGTAATTTTCTAGATTGTCTGTTCTAGAAGTCTATTCTTTGTCCTGAAAGCATTTTTTGCAGGTGCTGGAAAAGACATTGAGTTTATCTGATGAGTGACTGTTGTTATTTAAAAAAGTCACGTGTCAGAAAAGCAGGCGCCACTAAACAAGAAGACTTGACAGTTCCATCTGTAATGTTTTTGCTGGCAAAGTAAATCAGATATCGTTCCAAGGTCTGTACAACGCATGCTGCAAACCTCTAACACTGGAAAGAACTTGAGATTTTAATGTGTTCTGGCTTCTCGTTACATAAACAGGGGTCCCTATGGTCCTATATTGATTGGACTTGTATTCCACCACTTTTTTTGTGGGTATATGCTAGCCTATAAAATCACATTTTTGTTTTTGCCTGCCAACTCTCTTCTATTGCTTTGTCTATTAGGCTGCAGTGGTAAGTGCTACAGCTGGTGTGCTGAGGGATCCAATGCAGAACAGTCAGACCACTAAATTTCAGGCTGATGAGCCTGGGAGAAACTCTTGCAGTTTGATAGTACAGTTAAATGTATGTCCTGAATTGTCAGAATGATTCTATGCTATTTTGAGGATGACTGTGTATCCCCTGGTGTTAGCACAGGCTGACATCAAAAGCACTACAAATACTTTGTAGCGCACCTCTAGCAGCCATAGCCAAATAAAACAACTACTGTTTGTAACCCAGGGGTAGTCAGGTGGGGAGAAGACCCCGAAATGAAAGATCATGTATTTAGTATACTCCAATTATTTCATCTGTTCCCTCTCTTAGACTTCAACTTTTGTTTTTTTAGTAAAACTTTTCATCCTTGCACATGAGTGTGGAACATGAAGTTTTAGTGAAATTGAGAAGCCTTCCTAGCTCCTTGACTGGTTGACATTTGACTACACAGCAAGATTTAGGAAATCATCAGACTTCTAGAAATTTAAATTTTTCTTTAGTAGGCACCAGTTAAACTGACTTAATAATCCGTGTACAAAGGAAACTGCAGCTCCCATTGTTGACTTATAAAGTTACATGTTATGTTTGGACTTCACTAAAATACTGACTTAAAATAAGTCTGACACCTGTGTGGTGAAGGGCTCTGCAAACTGGTGTCCTTAGATTCAGGGTTCAGTTTATGTAACCTTCTTCTCCTTCCTGTCACATACATCTCTATGTTTACATGTACATCTACGTCTCTCTGATGGGGACAGACTTTTTAGCAGGGCCTGCAGTGTTAGGACAAGGGGTAATGGTTTAAAACTAAAACAGGGTAGATTCAGACTAGATATAAGGAAGAAATTTTTTATTATGAGGGTGGTGAAACACTGGAACAGGTTGCCCAGAGAAGTGGTAGATGCCCCATCCCTGGAAACTTTCTGGGTCAGGTTGGATGGAGCTCTGAGCAACCTGGTCTAGTGGGAGGTGTCCCTGCCCGTGGCAGGGGGGTTGGACTAGATGACCTTTAATGGTCCCTTCCAACCCAAACTATTCTATGATTCTATCACCTCTAAAAGAGCAGTGTCAAAACTTTGCTTAGTTTTGCACTGGCTTCAGACGCCTCTTTGACACACACACTGAGTTGTATTTTCTTCCCTGTTTCACTCTGTAACACTTCAGCTGCAAAACTTCCTGTGTCTGCAGCAGTTTCCCCTAGCTTATGCCCACTTGCATACTTAGTTTCATGGTGAGGATCAGGCTACGCTTGTATAGGAAGGTTTAAATTTAGTAGGGAGTGAGAAAAAAGAGCATCTTTTTATTAAACTTTACTGTCACCAGTGTCCATGTGAGCAAGGTACTGATAAACACTAGTTTTCCTGCCAAAGAGTGAATGACAATGGGCTTATTTTTCTTAGGTAATGAAGTAATCCTCTCACCTTCAGCTGTTGTGATATATAAGCTGTTATGGCTAAAACACTTATTTCTCCATAGATTTCCCTGTGCCAGTCTCATTAGGACTTCATCCCAAAACAATCTGTTCTCTGCCTTCTCTTTATGGATGGGAAAAACACACTTGTCAGTGAATATTGGTTTTTTCCTACCTATCTGCAGGATGTGTCCTTATGATCATCTGTTTCACAATGCTGCCACGTGCTGTGCCGTGTGGAGGTAAAGATTCGTTGACAGAATTTGACACAATTCAGCATGCTGTTCTACCACAAGTTAAGCAAAGATTCATCAGGTCTTTTATGTGGAAGTTACGAACAACGCATCTTAGCACTGTGTAGTGTACCATCAATATTTGCATGAGGTCAAATCTTTCTTAAACATCTGCTGCCTTTTAAGGAAAGGGGATTTTATCGACTTCACTGTGTAGTTAGTGCAACCATACTAGAGTGAGATGATGCCCATGCAAACCTTAACCGAGAAAATGTTATCTGAGTGCAAAAGGCAGCTGTTGTGTCTTGGGGTGTATTGGTAAAACAGTTGCTTATGCAAACTGTAGAAGCATAAATACTGGAATAATTTTAAATTAAACTAGAGGGAGTGTTTCCAGCACAGATGTGTATTATGGACTTCTAGTAGGATGATCTTGCAAAAAAAAAAAAAAAAAAGAAAAAAAAAAACCAACCTTTCAGTCAGTGTCCTGAATTTTATGACAGCAAGTTGTTGAGAGATCAAGAACCAGCATGCATGTGGTCATAAATTCTTTGCATTTGTGATAACTGCTTTTATTTTGCATATAGCATTCAGGTATACTTACTTATAACTGAATTTCATAAGATTAAAGTCAGTGTAAATTTGGATTGCAAAATTAATTAAATCACAGTGGGCTGACAGAGGAAGCTATGTAGATGTTTCCCAGGTCATCTACAACATCTAGTATTTGCAGAGATGCAGTTTGCTCTCTGGTTACTTTTTATGCCAAGGATTGCATTACAAAAGTCATCACTCTAAGAAAAAAGGCACTTTAATAGTATTTGAGAATAAGGATGTTCCAGTGTTTTGAGTTCATTTTCTGGTGAGATAAATAAGATCCCTACAACAATTGCTGTAGTTAATAATGTCCTGTGTCACTGGAGGGAGCACATTGCGTAATGAACAAGTAACCATTGCCAGGGTAGCTTTCAGTTGTCTAAGGCAATGCTTTCACACACCCACTTCTTACTGTGGCAATTACCGTTACAGAATCAGAAAGTGGCAAATGTACTGGGGTCCCTACTGTGGTAAGTGCTACGTAATGCAAGTGAGAGCATTCCCCCAAACAGTTTTTAATTAGTACGGGAAAGGTAAAGCTAAGGCAAGGAAACTAAAATATCCACAGGTAAACATCTATTGCATACAGTTTTCTTAACAATTAGCAGAGCTTCTGTAAAGATCCTGTCTTCTGGTTGTCAATTTCCTTGTAGCAACTCCTGTTTCTTCCTGCCTTTATTTGCCAGATCTTGGGTTGGTGTGCGTGTGATAGCATGGGGATGCTAAACAAGACAGGCCTCCATGTGCCTAAAAATCTGGGGTGTGTTCAGTCCTAGTGGGTTTTAAGCGTCTTATTTCTATTTTTGGATTCCATAACTTTGGCAGATCAAAGCTGTCTTTAATCTCTTTTGAAACACTGTAAAATTATTTTTAACTTATGATTTTATTGTAATATACCTTTATAGTATTTTAAGAGCTATGTCATTTTTTGACGCTTCGTTCACCTGGAATGGTCTTTGGACTGACCATTTTGCATGTAGTCTTAACATGCTTTCTTTCGTTTTTCACATGCATCCTACAGTTGATGTTTGAGGTGTGATAGCTAATGTCTGCCATAGTGCCATGAATTCGCTATCTTCCTCATGTTGCCTAGAACATAATGGGATGTTAAATTTGAAAATCAAAGCATCTTACAATTTCTTTAATTATCATGCTGATATATAATTATGTAATCATAATATCTATTATGGTAATTCATAAAAATATATTGTTAAGCAGTATTATACAATAATTTGAAACACATTGTTATATAAACATATTTCTCTTTAACAATATTTGGCGTTGTTTCAGCTAGTTTTGACATGCAGGTTAAGTCCATATTTAGTTTAGTAAATGCATAGCAAGACAACTTCTGTAATTTTATCATGATCTGAAACAAATTTAGGGGCTCCTCCCAAATATGGACTGTTTATTTTTACCTCTGCTTGAAGGGAGATTTTTGTCTTAACAACAGAGGTGTGTAAGGTCTGCTTTAAATACACTTCTGGTACATATTTTGTGTACCAGATGAGCAGCACATATTATACGAGATATAATTTAATAGCTGAACATCAACAATACAAGAGGTAAATGTTCCACCAGTTTCTTGCAGGGCAGGAGTACTGCAGTGGAAAGAAGTGAAATGTGAAGAAAATACTAGCTTGTTCCTCTTCCTTTTTTATATTTTTTTTTAAGGGTAGGGGAGACACATCATTCCACTGTCACCCACCCCACCCACCCCCTCACCAAAGACAACAGATACAGTGTGGAGTTCAAGGGAGGACAGTCAGACTGAGGTTGAGTGTTACCTATCTTAGAACTGTACTGAATTTGGGATGAATCTTCTTTTCCTCAGCATGTGAGTCAGAGACTACTTTGGATCATAAGCACCTGATCTGTCAAGTTAAAGCAACGTGAGTTGAAGCAAGACTCTTGTTTTCATAATATATTTGGGTTTCACATTGGCCATTTAATCTGTATGGTTTTGCTGAACAGAATATATGGTGTTTAGCATGATTTGTCACCATATGCAAAACAGATCACGCCTAAAATGGTAATCTCCATATCTAGAAGTAACAGATGCACTTCTCAGCACAGGTTTATAATTGTGGTGAAGAGTTTCACCACTAAGCTTTGTGTGGAGTTTACTTTTCCAAAGTGAAGGAGTAGGGCTTCTAGCAGCACTTTGCAGCCCTGCTGCTACGTTTGAGCAATTAGTTGCAGCATAGTGGTGGTGGCAAAACATTTTCTAAGGTGGGCATCACCTAGTTCTCCCCTTATTTTTTTCAGAGTGGGACAACTTGCTCTTATGAATGAACACCACAATAATTTCCTACTTGCCTGTGGGCCTCTGACGCACTGAAAACACAAAGCACAAGCACAGCGTATTACCGTTATATCTGCTAGTGTAGCTGAGTGAAGCAGCTAACCGAAATCCTTTGATGCTACAGAGGGACAGGCACAGCTGTAAACCAGCTGAAAATCTGCACAGCAGCTACTGCTGCTGCACACCAAAGGCTCTTGTTATACCGTAACCAGCCAAACGCACTTCTCGAAAAGTCTTTCCATTTCTGGAATGATACTTCTGCCCTAGCTTGCAGAGTAGTTTTGTTACGAGGTTGTACTCCACAGGGACTATGTGATCTGGAGCTTGGCCCTTGTAGGCTGGACCTACCTCAGAGATGCCGAGTAGGGCAGGATCTAGGTTTTGGAGCTTTGAGTGCTCAGTGCCTCAGACTCTCCTTTATGTTCAAGGACATAAAGTTATGACTATTATTACAACTAAATGTCCCAGCTTTAGGTCAGTGTTCTCATTTCTCCTAAGAATACTTCTGGTCAGAATAATTAATCATTTAAGCAGTCAAAACTGACAGCAGTTATTTGATGGAGGAAATCACACAAGGCAAGAAAAATTGGCAAGAGATTGTGGGAATACTGAAGTGGCCTTCTGCATTGTTGGAAGTGACAATTTTGTTCATTGTTTCCCTCGGACAGTCCTTTATCTTCTCACTAGTCAGCTGGATAGCTTTGTGCCTGCCGTGTTTCAGAAAGGTTGGGACACAGGGCTGTGCGATGATCACACAATTGTGCGCAGAGCTTCGGCTCCTGTATTCTTGCCGTAGAACAAAAAGGCCATTGTTTCCAGCCTAATAATAAAGCAGGAAAAAAATCACAAAGGTCTTTCCTCTAGATAGAAGGCTGGCTTAGGAACAGGCGGGAGAGAGCTAGCAAGAAGTTTATCTGCTGGAAATAGCTTCTGCAGTTTGCATTTTTGTTTCATCTTGTTTTACTCATGGCTGGAGAACATACTTAATACCACGACTGCAAAATCAGGTAGGGTAGATTTCTGACTGTGAGCTGATGAAATGGAGTCTAGAACTGCTTGGTAGGTTTAGGAAATAAGAATCATAGAATCATAGAATGGCCTGGATTGAAATAAGAGTGACTTTGTTTTTCTTTTAAATGCTATCAAACATACTAAATATTGCAAATGGTCTTTAATTGCCAAATGGAGTCTAGAACTGGAAACTGGTGTTTTTTTCAGGCTGTGTTACAGTTCAGTTTTTAGAATCATTAAATCCTAAGAGGAGCAACCATGCCTTTGTATGTGCAGTCCCTTGTCTGACTGGGGAGGGGCTTTTAGACCCTTTTTAGGAGCAGCGCACATCAATAAGAAAATACTAAAGGACTTGCCAAAGCAGAATAAATAGTACACGTTAGTCCTTTCTGAGAGGAAGGTTCTGCTAAAGTAAGCTAGGATATGAAGTCTCTTCTAGGAAAATCCACTCCTGAAAGGTATTAATGGAATAAAATACCTCAAATGTCAAATCTAATTTTTATGGCTCAGCACAACTCTGAAAAGAGTGGCTCAACCTCATTTTTTTTCATTTAATGTCAGACTTAGCATACTCTCCCTCACCCCCACCTGGGTTCAAAAGGGATATGTGACAGACTTGAGTAGTGCTACATACAGAGAGTTGTAATTTGTGGTATGGTAACTTCCAGGGTCGCCTCCAGGCGGTGGAATTGCGACTTAACTACTGGTCCACATGTTGGAGGAAGCAGATACTGAAACTACCTTCCTACATCTGGCCTCCTGCCATTGCCAGCCTGGGCTCTTACATCTTATTGTGTTGTCAGTAGCATTGTTTGATGTTGGCCCAGTGCTTATATTAGCAAAATGTAAATTTATGATACCGTTAATTTATATGTGGGTAGATAGACACACATAAAATATGATATAATGAAGTATTTATTCTATAATTTTTTGTACAAATACTTGTGGTTTTGCATGCAGATGCCTCCCTTTCTAGGTGAGATCACTTGTGTCTCTAATCAACTGCCCAAGAGGTAATGCGATCTTCAGAAGTGCCTGTACTTAACAGCTGTTAACAGTCTGCCTTCTGGCACAAACTAGATTTTATTGAATGGCTCACACTAACACAGTAAGGGGTGATTTGTTCCTAGAGATGTACAATATTGAAAGTATAAGAAAAATACTACTTCACGGGGAGTAATAACAACTTTATGGGGAGTCTGCAGTCATCAGTGTTTTCTTAGTGAAACTGAACTTCGCTACTTCTAGAGTGAGAAAAATTAGGAATATTTAATTATCAGATAGAAAATATTGCTTGGTAGGTTTAGGAAATAAGAATCATAGAATCATAGAATGGCCTGGATTGAAATAAGAGTGACTTTGTTTTTCTTTTAAATGCTATCAAACATACTAAATATTGCAAATGGTCTTTAATTGCCAAGTAAGCTAGAAAGAATATTTTTTTCCCTTGTTGATTTCTCTAACAGAAAAATAGAAAAATACTCATTTTGATGCTAGGTAAATGAGCATTATATCCACAAGGGTCAGAAATGCTACTTAAATGGTGTCAATGTAATTGTACAGTAATGAAGAAATTTAAATTTCTAGAATAAAACCTGGAAAATGGATATGCCCCATTATACATAATGGTGGTGGTGGTAATACTTCATTAGAAACACTTTATTAAGACCATCAATAACTTCGCCTATTGTATTGTATGTAGTAAAGTTTTAACAATAGACTTTGTTCAAGTATCACAAACAGTTCCTGCCAGTGCAAAGGGGGAAAGTCTCTGGCTATTTAAACAGGACCTAAAGACTGCCTTTTGGCAGGACTCTTTTATAGGAGCTGCAGCTGATCAATGCTATGCCTTGAAATAGAGTAATATTATTTGAAATACCCACTGCACTAAAAATTTGTTGTTTTTTTTTTTTTTTTAATGTGAAATATTTCAGAACGACTTTTCCAGTGTTACAGTTCCCGTGACTTCCTTTTTCTGTCTTTCACCCCATATCAATTTAGGTAATGAAGCTCTTCCTAGGTTTTGGAGAAGAGGAGAGGTCTTGGACTTGCTAATCTCTAAATGCTGTCTTACCTGAATATTCCAGACAAATGCAGTAGAGCTCGGGTTTTATTAGGTAATTGGTGGCATGCTCCAGGAGAAGGAAACAAAGTAGCCAAGACAGGGATAAAATTTATACTGAAATTTATATTCAAACCTGGTAAACTTGTAAACAGAAAAGTTGGACCCATTCTAAGAAGCAGTCTGAAATCCATTTGCAAAAGGAATTTGAGGTAGAGATTTACAAATCTAAGCTTGGAATAGTGAAATGAGAAAAGGAAAGATCTTCTGAAATAGAAAGTGTATCAGAAGGAAGAATAGGGTTGTTCTTCTGGATGGAACCAGGACTGCTTCTTAGCTTGCTGAGATGTCATCTCCAGCTCAGCTGGAGAGCAACAAGCACTCTACAGGCAAATGGTGAGTGCCGTGGCTGGCTTACTGCAACGTGCTGCCCAAGCTGCCAGGGAGTCCTAGTCTGTCCCTCTTGGGGTATGATAAGCCAAGTGATGATCTATACCTGTTGGTGCTGTTTTCTGGTATTGATTTACTTCCCTTCATAAGTGGAAGGCCAAGTTGTCTGATATCTTCATATGACTGCTGTTGCTTTATTGGACTGCAGGAGAGGTTTATACAGATGAATAGTGAATTCTGGCATCACTTCCACCCTTACTTGTAGAATGAATGGCCAATGGCATTGGCCCTGCTGACTCTTCAGGAGAGGCAGAGTTGGCTTACAGACAGAATTTCTGGCAGTTCCCCTATGGACCGAGGAAGAGAACAGGATGGTGTTCCTTTTGTCCTACTCCATTGCTGTGGGGTGAGACTGAGCAAAATCTCAGTAGTTCTAACTTCCCATTTGAAACAGAGACAGGTACTGCATATGGACAGCAAAACACTGGAATGTCTGCTTATTAATTTCTTCCCAGAGAGAAATGATGTCTTCTATTTTTCTTGTGTTTTTGGCAGCCACTGAATATATCAGACTGACAAAGGGACAGCAGCACAAACTGGGCACATGATGTATTGTCCAAAGTGTCAACAACCCCCTGCAGTGCTACAGGCTCAGGGGAGAGTGGCTGGAAAGCTGCCTGTCGGAAAAGGACCTGGGGGAATTGGTCAACAGCCAGCTGAATATGAGCCAGCAGTGTGCCCAGGTAGCCAAGAAGGCCAATAGCATCCCGGCTTGTATCAGAAATAGTGTGGCCAGCAGGACTGGGAAGTGATTGCCTCCCTGTACTCAGAACTGGTGAGGCCGCACCTTAAATCCTGTGTTCAGTTTTGGGCCCCTCACTACAAGACAGATGCTGAGGTGCTGGAGCAGGTCCAAAGAAGGGCAACGAAGCTGGTGAAGGGTCTAGAGCACAAGCCTTATGAGGAGTGGCTGAGGGAACTGGGGTTGTTTAGTCTGGAGAAAAGGAGGCTCATGAGGCACCTTATCACTCCCCACAACTACCTGAAAGGGGGTTGTAGCAAGGTGAGTGTCGGTCTCTTCTACCAAGTAACGAGTGACAGGATGAGAGGAAATGTCTTCAAGTTGTACGAGGGGAGGTTTAGATTGGACATTAGGGAAAATTTATTCACTAAAAGGGTTGTCAAGCACTGGAACAGGCTGCCCAGGGAAGTGGTTGAGTCACCATGCCTGGAGGTCTTTACAAGATGCGTAGATGTGGAACTTAGGGACATGGTTTAGTGGCAGTCTTGGGGTAATGGTGGAACTTGAGGATCTTAAAGGTCTTTTCCAACCTAAACAATTCTATGATTCTATAGAATGGTTTCTGTTGTAAGGGACATTAAAGATCATCGAGTTCCAATCCCCTTGCCATGGGCAGGGACACCTTCCACTAGACCAGGTTGCTCAAAGCCTCATCCAGCCTGGCCTTGAACCCCTCCAGGGATGGGGCATCCACAGCTTCTCTAGGCAACCTGTTGCCGTGCCTCACCACCCTCCTAGTAAAAAATTTTTTATATCTACTCTAAATCTACCCTCTTTCAATTTAAAATCATTACCCTCTGATCACATCAGTATGCTCCCTGATAAAAGAGTGCCTCCCGATCTCTCCTGTAGGCCCCCTTTTAAGTACTGGAAGGCTGCTATAAGGTCTCCTCGGAGCCTTCTCTTCTCCAGGATGAACAACTCCAATTCTCTCAGCCTCTCCTCATAAGGGTGGTGTTCCAGCCCTCTGACCATCTTTGTGGCCCTCCTCTGGACTTGCTCTAACAGGTCTGTGTCCTTCTTAT
Source organism: Pterocles gutturalis (assembly GCF_000699245.1). NCBI lineage: Eukaryota > Metazoa > Chordata > Aves > Pterocliformes > Pteroclidae > Pterocles > Pterocles gutturalis. The sequence goes on from NW_010123187.1 coordinate 29,155, forward strand.
GTTGGGGGTCCCAGAGCTGGACACAGTACTCCAGGTGGGGTCTCACAAGAGCAGAGCAGAGGGGCAGAATAACTTCCCTCAACCTTCTGGTTATGCTTCTTTTCATGCAGCCTGGAATACGGTTGGCTTTCTGGGCTGCAAGCACACATTGCAGTATCATGTTAAGCTTCTCAGCAACCAACACCACCAAGTCCTTCTCCTCAGAGCTGCTCTCAATCCATTCTCTGTCCAAGCTGTAGTTGTGCTGGGGATTGCCCCAACCCACATGCAGGACTTTGCACTTGGCCTTGTTGAACTTCATGACGTTTACATTGGCCCACCTCTCCAGCCTGGCCAGGTCCGTCTGGGTGGTATCCCTTCTTTCCAGCGTGTCCACCACACCACACAGCTTGGTGTCATTGGCAAACTTGCTGAGGGTGCACTCCATCCCACTGTCCATGTCTCCAACAAAGATGTTAAACAACACTGGTCCCAGTACCGACCCCTGCAGAACACCACTTGTCACCGGTCTCCACTTGGACATTGAGCCATTGACCACAACTCTTTGAGTGCAGCCATCTAGCCAATTCCTTATCCAGCGAGTGGTCCTTCTGTCAAATCCATGTCTCTCCAATGCAGAGACAAGGATGTTGTGCGGGACAGTGTCAAATGCTTTCAAAGAAACAGATGTAATAAGAGGTGGTGCAGAATGTACCTAACTCTGTGATTCTTGACTGTTAAGAAATGCTGTTAAAGGTGCCACTTTAAAAAACGGTGGCAGAGTAGAGAATTTAAGTTCTTCTTTATGCATGGAGTTAACCTGTGGTTCTGAAACTTTTTTCAGACTTAAGTGGTAGAAATCAATAAAATACATAAGAAGCAAGATGCTCCTTTTGATGCCTGATAGGCAGTGTTCTGCTTCCTTTTGAAAGAATGAAAGGTGAGAACTGATCCAGCTTTCCTTTGTCACAACCAGGTTACTGAGAGAAAGTATTTTGATTGAAATGTGGTATACTTCAGTGTGGTGGGTTGAATAATCAGGCTGTGACCCTAATGCTGTTACAGGGGTAGAAATGGAAGTATGATGGGCTATCTGGAGAAGAAATGGCTGAAGGATGCATCAGGCTTAGCAGGAAAAGAGTTTAGATAATGTTAGCAATTTCACTTTAGAGTATAATTTAATGCTACTAGTATGTCCCAATTATTAATTCAACTACTTGTTTCACTTGTTGCTTTTACTCTGTATGACATAGGGTGAGTGGACAAAGTGGAAGACTTAATAAAGCATGTTGAAACATCGGGATGAAATAGTCCGTATTTTTCTAAACTGGGTTGTCAGGACTTGGTTTAGGCTATAGGAGTGTTTCAGGCAGGATGGATGATCTTCCCACGTTTCTGCAGTTCCTTGCATACTGCTGACATTCAAACATCATGCCAGTTTAGGTTATGCACTTAATTTGATGTAGCATCCAATTTCCACTGGCATGATGTGTGGAAGCAAATGTTTCTGACTTGGCATTAGAGTTGCATCATTGCAGCAAGCACTGCATTAACATTGCTGGTTGGGTTTTGAAAAACAGCTGTGGTTGTCTTGCATAGAAATATTTTTCATTAAGGAAAAGATAAGAGGTTTGGGCCTTGTCTCACTGAGCAGACTTTCAGTTTTTGAGGGTGCTGATTATTAACGTGGCTAGGAGATTGAGCTGGTTATTCTAACTTAATGGATCATCATTTTTATATTTTTTGTGGTAGCCTCTGGAAGTTTTCAAATGTGAATTTTAATCTGGTCTTCAGACATCTTTGGGGTGGGCTGGACTGTGTAGTGGGAATGTGAGGCTGGCCATGTAGCACATAGATGTCCTCCTGAGTTGGCTGGTGGGAGAAGGAACGCACAAAGCAGCAGGTCCCTCAGCACCAGTATGTAAGTGGCTGCTGTTTTGGTGAAAGAGTGGGAAGTGCCTGTGTGAGGCATGACAGGGCTGTTGTAGGCACACATTAATACAAATGCTTTGCAGGCAAGCATTGTCATTTTAGTGAGATATCTGGATGTCTGGAAGTGATGCACAAAGGGAAAAAACATGTCCCACAGGACATACAGTCAAAAAACCCCAACCTAGTCAGTCTTAGAGTGGTGAAGTGACTGTTAAGTAAGTCACTTCCTTTCCTGCTATTTGTTTTCAAGTTGCCAAAGTTTTTTATTTTAACTTGCAGTTTTTGATCCTTTAGTGCTCCAGCCACTGTTAAGTTTCATTTCAGGGACAGCAAAGTTCAGTGGATCAGCAAAGGTTAGCTCACCTACTGAAAAACAGGTGTGACAGGCAGTTGCAGTCTTCTTTGGAGAAAATAAAAAGTTGTTAAAACACCATCAAAGACTTTCTAATAATTCTGAAAGAATTTCTCCTACAAGTGAGTTTCATGGGAGGGTCTTTATTGTTGAGTTTTTGGTTTGGGTTTGGTGTTTGTTGAAAACTGAGTAGTCTGAGCAGTGTAATTGGAAAGAAGAGTTGCTTGGATTATTTTACTCTGCTTTACGGTGAAGATTTTACTTCCATCTCTGTTAGAACTGACAAAGGCAAGACGCTAATATTTTGTTCTGCCTAGTTCTTTCAGTTTGGATGTGAACTAATGAACCTTGTCTGTACTGGCGCTGAACTGGCCTTTAGTTTCCTTTGCTAGTGGTTTTCAGGAGACCTCTTACAGTCTGTGACTGAACAGACTGAACACGGATGCTGGTCTTCTGCTCTTCTGCCCCTAAAAGACCGTTTGCCCACATTGTGCTCTGATGCCAGCAGGGTTTTAACAGGGTTTTAACATGGTTTAGCTCACTAAAGAAGGCACCTGTCTTTCTGCTTTGTGTGTCTTAATGGAAAACTTAATCTGCTTTCACTTGAACTTTGATATAGTCATGGACAGGTATGAGGTGGTATTTTGTTCTTAAGCTAACAGTAACTCCAGCCACTTTTACCTTGCATCACCTTTGAGTATTTTTAACTGATCCTGTACAGGTTGCCCCCACAGAAACAAAAAGACCATACTTAAACTAAGAGTTCATGGCTTATAAAAAGATAATCCAAGCAAGCCAATGAACTTGAAGAGCTGCTAGATTTGAATCTTCCTTTTTCACATGCTTTGAGTATTGCTGTGGAAATCTCTTTTCCAGTTTCAGGTTGGTTAATATTATGTTGTGAGAAACCATAGCATTTTCTTTTTACTGTTCACACAGTAACTGCTTTGAAAAGTGATTGTGTGATTAAAGGCCCTGGAGCTGTATATTAATGACTGTAATTTTTCTGTATGCTTGTAAAAAACGTATTTATCAGTAGATAATTTTCAATAGCTAGGCAGGTAGTTGCTCCACAGTGAAAACGTGAAGCAAGCAGTTGAACAAAAATGCTGCTGTCATTTGGCAACACTATCATGAGCAAAACCTGTAGTTGTGTTAGAGACCACTAATGTTTGGTATGTTGTTGGCAAACTGCTCATTTTATTTGTGATGGCAGATCCCCAAGTGTCTATATGCTGCAGCACACAGCAGTAGATGTATCCAGAATTCACATACACACACTTCTGCTTTGAAGCACTTTTTCTTTTTTCATAGAGGGACAGTTAGGAGCTTTTTGGTTTATGCTCCTTTTTGTCCTGTTATATTCCCTTCCTAATTCCCTTTATAATTCCCTGGCGTTTTGTGTGCAGATACCAGACATTGAAATCTCTGCATTGTTTTAATCTTAACTGTTGTTTTTTATTTTGGGGCCGGGTTTGTTATTTTTAAATGTTTTCCCAGCATCTCTGGTTTTTGGGAAGTTTTTAAGAGCCATTAGTGACCTGTGATAGCAGTGGTTCTGTAAAATGCTGACTGCAATGACTGCAATTTTTTTCTTTTTTTTTTTTCTAAAGTCATTGAAGTCTTGAAGGTCCCGCAATAGCACTGAAACTTTACAAGTGTTAAAACTGAAATCCTATAATTATCTTTGTCCTTAGACGGTAAAAAATAAAATCTGTTTTTTTTAAAAAAGGAAAAAAAAGAAAAGAAGCTTTTTCAATTTGTAGTTTTTTTCATAAGCTATAAATACCAAAGACCCAAATTCTGCTACACTTACTTAAATGCAGTAGTACTGGGTGTTTTTTTTCTCTCGTTGCACTGGAAAGGAACTGCATACAGGGGAATGAATACAAACATCAGATTAGTCTCCAATTCTAACCTGAAATTTGGCCTAGGAGCAGAAAATCTCCATTTCTCCAAAATGATTTTACAGGATCTGGACCTCAGTCAAGCTCTGAGAAATTAGGTGACTAGTTCAGTTTCCACCTTAACCATCTAAGCTTGTGCGTTTTCACATCTTTGTGACCCCTAAGTCAAACAAAACTAGGCATTTCTGGCTCCTTCATTTGTGTTGTAAGGCAGGTCAGAAAGCAACAATGTTCTGGGAGTGGCAAGCCTGTGCAGATAAATGCTGACAAGTTCCTCACAGCCTTTATTTAAACTGCATATGTACACTGGTGATCAAGAGAAGCACAAGCTGTCCTGGGATGCTCGTAGGAGAGGAAAGGAGTTGCTGCTTTGAGCATGTAACACTTTGTAGTTGCAAAATTTATTTTTTGTGACTTTTTGCATTAAAAGTTCTGGTCAAGAACAGAAGACAAATGTAATCAGAAACCTGTTATAGGAAGCGAGCAATACAATCTAATTTTCAATATACGTTGAAGATCACAGAAAGCAATTGCACGTAAAAATCCTTCCTTAGGCACTGCTCTGAAGTTGTCCATTTTCTTGACAGTGCACAGATACTTCAGATGAGGCTTTGCATGGCACTGATTTAGCTGCATAACTGTGTTCAAACTAGGATTTTGCCTTTGTTTTGATCCATAAAGTCAAATAATCCTAATCCAGCTAAGTAATGTAAATTGCCCATTTCTCATCCGTGGTATACCCAAACTGTCTACGTTCATCTTTTCAATCTATAGAGTATCACAATATGTTGTGTAAAGCAGCGTCCTTCTACAAATTCTTTGCTGGTCTTCCCATTTGTCTGTGGAAGTACCTTTCACCACTTCATAACCACATAGCTTCATTGTCACATTCCTGGTTATTCTTTCCCATCTCGCTTCATTGTGTTTTGGCTAAAATAAGAGGATAAATTCTCTGTGCCAGAGCCTGTGTTTATCTACTGGACTAATAAGAGGTGCCGTAAAATAACATAAATACCTGAATCAGGAGGGTAGGTATGGATGGATAGCTTACAGGACAAAGGAGACTTCCAGTAAAGGAATTTTTTAGTTGCTTGCTTTGTTTTAGTGGGATCAGAACAAGTTAGGAGCTCTTCTGAAAAAATGTGTGATCTTAATAAGGTATATCCTGATTTCTCTAGTTAGCTAGTCTTTTTTTTTTCTTTTTTTTTTTTTTTTGGGGGGGGGGGGGG
>NW_010123187.1:34584-54860 GCF_000699245.1 Pterocles gutturalis
AACTGCTGCAGGTAATAATTTGTGACTTTAGAAGGAGTTGGACCTCTGAAAAGATTTGAAAAATGCTTGGCTGAACATAGAGCATGTCAAGGACTCCTGCAGGCTCGCTGGCACTGGAGGGGGAGACCCTGACAAACAAACAGGCTTCCATAGCCAAGATCTATAGCTTTAACTTGAGTAGCAGAAGCTTTACATAGCCTTATCTTTCATCAGTCCAGGAGAGACTTGTTGCCATATTAACAAAGTCTTTTAGGACACTTTTGTTATTTAACACAAGCTTGTCAGAGCATCAGACAAGACAGTTCTTCTGTTCTCCCTGACCTATTGTTCTTTCCCTCTAATCTTCCCCACAGTCTGTTACAGGATCCCGCTTCTCCTCTGCAACTTCTGTCAATCGTTTCTCAAAAAATAACCCCAACAACCCAAACCAAAATAAAACCAAGACACCCTGACCCCTAGCCTGCCACATCTCGTAATTGTGTGGGCCTGGCACTCTGTTCCAGTGCTGCATTCCCTGAGTGGACTCACCTCTGAATATGGATGTGGCGTAGTCATCGACTTTATTTCATGACTCTTTGAACTTGGATAGCAATAGACGTGGGTATTTTGTGTGGCTATAATTTGCAAGTGTGTACAATTATGTAGAAAAGCTATGTGTAGTTTGTCGCTGCAACATCTTTCTCCTAGTGGTGCTGGATGTCTCCTTTCCAGTCCTAGACACTCACAGGGTCTTTTCCCCACCTCTCACGGCCAGAGACAACACCTTGTCTTCCTTGGCATTCAGCACATGAATAAAAATGGACATGAAATGACCCTTAGATGCAAGAAAACATTAATTAACAGCACTGAGCAGTTTTCAGATGAGGAATAACTTTGTTTGCTCCACGGAAACAGCATTCCTCACTAACTCTATTATGTATGCAGATTTGTTAAGCTCTTTAAAAGCTCAAACCTGTGAGATGCCTGATGCTGTGAATTGCTCTAGAAGTCATGGAGAGTTACAGCAGGTGTTGCTTGCTTGCAGGAGGCGTTAAGGATCCCAGTAGATGAGGGAAGGAGACACTGTTGTATTTATTAAGTCAGTCAACAATGTTCATGTGACTGTTGCATATTAAATGCATATTTTAAGCAAAGCAGGAGATGGATTAATCTCTCCTTAATGAGAAATCTGGTATGTGAGGGAGAGAGGAAAAGGATTCTTCTGCTGAGTAGCAACAAGTTATGCTGTTAGCATAACTTCCTATAGAAGCCTAGTAGTTAAATCTCCCAGACCATAAAAGTGACAGTTGAAGCCACAGAAGCAGTTGGGAGACTTATAACAGATCCTGTATTTTCCTGTTAATGCAGAAATATGGTCGTATTTCTTTTCGAGCCATACAAAGAGTTTTCTTAACTTGTTAGCTAAGTGTACAGTAAATGAGTTTATTGACTTAGTACATTTTAAGTGACAGCTGCCAGCAGGTAGGATGGAAATACATGAAAAAATAAAATGTGTTTGTGGTGAAGGATATGGGCTTTATGTAGTGTTAGGTGAGTATGGGAATGTTTGCCTTTAAGATAGCCACCAGTGAGAAGAGAAAGTAGGGCTGGATCTAAAACTGATCCTTTCATGCTTTGCTCCTTTCCCAGCATTTTGTGCGCTGCTGGTGAGGTCTGCAGGGATTGCCCAGCCTTCTCTCAGGCTTTGTGCTATAGTTTTAAGCCTGGCTGGCAGCAAAACACCACAACAATCAGTTGCTCACCCTCCCCCTTCCCAGGGGTGGCGGAGAGAATTAAAGGAGTAAAGGGAAAAGAGACTCAAGGGTTGAGAAAAGAACAATTTAATAACTAAACCACAATAAAATTTAAAATTATCATGATAACAATAATAATGATAATTGTAATATATACAAATATACAAATGAGTGATACACAGTGAAAGTGCTCACCACCTGATGACCAAGGCTCAGCTCATTCCTGGCTAACGATGCCAGATAGCTGCTTGAAATAGTGTTTCCATTGCCCTCTTCTCATCTGCCATAGCACAGACTGACAGCCAATTTCACGCTGCTTGAATCCATGCCCTTTAAAAACATTGTGTATTTTAATTTTCCCTCTTCCTGTTTTTTCAAGGATTTTTTTAAACTGTGTGTATGTAATAGGTATATTTAAAGTAAAAACTACATGGTCACACATTATATACTTCTAATTGCCTATGCTATCAAAATTCATTGGTAAGACTTGTTAGTAATATACTGTGGAACTGGAGATGGGAGAGAGCAAATGGCCTCTTGCCTTCTGGATGGGCTTAACAGTACAAGATTTGGATGCAAAGGTATGGTACTTGATCGTAGCGCTTAATTCAAAGGCATGGCCACAGATAAAGCCAAGCATCTCGATTAGAGAGAGCACGTCTGGGTGTTGCTGGACCAGGGTCTTGTTTTTCCATTACCTTTAGTAATTTGAAATTTAATGGGAGAAAATAAAAGCACCTAAGTAGCCTAATATTTTCAGAGATGGAATGTCAAAGGCACTATTCTGTCTGTTGACACTAAGAATGTTTCTGATAGGATAATTTCTTTTCTTTGGAAAATGCTGACTTGTGGGAATCAGAACTTTTTAATAGGAATGCATGTCTCTGGGGAAGCAGAGGTACCATATATTTTTTAAATGGCCAGAAGTTCAGTTACTAACGATATTTGTCTGAGATATGGAAGACAAGCACCCAAATCCAGTCTCTCCTTGAGTAAGGTAAATCTCATTTTTCAGGAAAACGTCTTTGAAGAGACGTGTTTTTATCCTAGTGTGAAGTAGAAAAATATTCTGTTGACTAAATAGTTTGCTGTGACTACTCAATATTCTGGGCAGAAAGAACACCTTGCAGGAAAAGATACTGCTAAATGCCTCAGGAGAGGCATGTTGTGCATGTTGCTCATTCAGTGGTTTTTCAGCAAGGCTGCAGATATGCAGCTGCAATGGAACCAAGCTACCATGCTCGGTGGTGCCCAGGAGGTGCAGCACTGCACAGTAAAGCTTAGCCATGATCTGTTTCAGTGCTGCCATGAGCTGTAGAGATGTCCCTACTCATTTCACAGATCAAAAGAGTGGTTGCTGACTGCTCAAAGGTAAGTGGGACTCTCAAGGGAAAGCTGTCTTTCTTGCAGCTTCCTTCTGCTGTTTCATAGCTTGCAGAACCATGAAGACAAACCACCTTTCATGTCCCCCTACTGCTGGAGGCACAGGTCTCTGAAGTGTCTTCCTCTGCAGTTTGAAGCAGTATTTCATAGAACCATAGAATGGTTAGGGCTGGAAAGGACCTTAGAGATCATCTAGTTCCAACCCCCCTGCTATGGACAGGGACACACTCCACTAGACCAGGTTGCTCAAAGCCTCATCCAGCCTGGCCTTGGACACCACCATCCACAACTTCCCTGGGCAACCTGTTCCAGTGCCTCACCACGCTCACAGTAAAGAATTTCTTCCTAGTATCTAGTCTAAATCTTCCCTCTTCCAATTTAAATCCATTACCCCTTGTCCTGTCACTGCCTGCCCTTTTAATTTGCTAATAGTACAGGTTCTCAAACTAATGTTGTTTGTACATGGTAGAAGTGTATTTCTATAAAAGCATCAACTACAGGTAATAATCAAAGTTAATAGCTTTTCATCCCATCAAGAAGCTCTCAAGTAGGATAAGTATATGAGGGGCTGGGTTAGAAAATTTAATGTAATGCTGAAGTGGAATGGCTTTGCATTCTAACCAGGTAATTCATAAGCTCCCCCTACCCCTGCAGGCATGGTCTGTCAATTTTTGAAGATTACAAACTTAAGCATTATTAAATAAGTTTATTCTCAGCAAGAACCTCTCATACCTGACATCAAATGCAGGTCTCCCCAGCAACATTCAACAACAAATGGAACTTAGTGGGAGTAGGCTTTTTTCGAACTGAGAGCAGAAGTTCTGCATGTGCAGCATCCTGCTTGTAGAGAAAAAGCAAGGTTCAGTTGTGGGTCTATACAGTTAGGATCCCTGTCATATGTACTCGAGTGCACTGATTTTGGGGGATGACTGTGAAGCTGTCCATCTTTCTGTGGTAATCTTGATAAGACTGTGCTAGAGATTGCACTTCTGACAAAACAACTCTAAGCAGCTCTCGGCGTAAATTTACTTCTCTGAGCTGTGGCATCACTGAGAGTATGTGGAGCTTCCTGGTTAACTTATAGCAACACAAAGTCTTGAACTTGTGCCATCTGGACTTGTAGTTCAAGAAAAGAAGCCTCTGTTAGGATAGACACTGGGAGGTGTTTTTATAAAGGAGGTTTTTAATGAATTCTTTATTGTTAATATTATTATTTTTCTTCACACTATGAAATAGATTTCCAGTGTGAGATTATGGGTTACAATATGAATCAGCAAGTGATCAGCTGCACAAAGTTCAACAAGCAGACAGCTACCAGTGGTGTCCTTTGGGGACTGATACTGGGGCCAAAACTGTTTAATATCCAAGTTAATAACCTAGATGATGGTATAGAGTGTGTTCTCAGCAAGTTTGTGGACAATACCAAACTAATTGGAGTGATTGATATGCTTGAGAGCAGGAGGAACCTCAACTGACTGGAAAAAATGGTCTGAGCAGGACCTCAAAACATTTAGCAAAGACAAATGCTGAGTCCTGCATCTGGGATGTAATAACCCTCTGCAACAGTACAGGCTAGAGGCCAAGTGACTAAAAAAAGCAGCTTTGCAGGAAAATGCCAGAGGGGACCTGGTAGACACCAAGTTGAGCATGAGACGGCAGCATCCCCTTGCACTAAAGAAAGCCAACAGCATCTTGGGCTGCATTAGCAAAAGCTTGCTAGCAAACTGAGGGAAGTAGTTCTCTCTCCTCATTTGGCACCTGTGAAGCCACAGCTGTTGTACGGTGTTTGGTTTGAGCTCCTCAGTCCAGGAAAAACATTGGCCTAAGGGAGTCAGTTGAGTGAAGCACCATCGAAGACAGTCAAGGGCTGGAGCCCTTACCTGTAAGAAGGCTGAGGGAACAGGGCTTGTTTTCCTTGCAGAACAGACACTCTTAGGGACATCTTATTGCTGCTACATCTACCTAATGGAAGAGTAAAAATGAGATAGACCCAGACTCTTCTGGCCATGCTAAGTAAGGTGGGTTAAACTCAATTTGCGCAGTCATACTGGCTGTCAGATGAGCATGCTTGGTTCTGCTATTTTTTCCTCAGCAGCAGAAATTTAAATTCTACTTCCCAACTTTCCATCACTATTTCCAGTACTTGTGTTGTACTGACTACCGCAGAAGTACTTTGAGGTATAGCAAAAGATTCAGTGACATAGTCATAAAAAGAGCAGCTATATAACATCTTCTGATATTGTCACGCTATTCAAATGGGATTTTGCAGATTCCATTGATGGTCTAGATAGTTTGTAGGTAGCTTTTAACTTTTTGAACTTGAGTGAAAAACAATCTATTACACTTGTGTATTTGTGGCATGAAAGGATAGCTCTAATGTACAATCTTGATTAGAAACAGGAGTCCTCTGAAAACACTGAAATAAATTCTAATTGATCAGTGTCTTTATTCAGGTTAGGTTAGATTTAATGGAGAGTGGAAAGTAATTAGGCTATTTGCATACATCTCGCATTCTTGTAGAATGCTAAAGCCAGCAGATTTGCTGAGACACAAAGCGATACCATTTTGTTAATGAAGGGGCGATAGAAGGCCTTATCCCGCAATACACTGAGTGTACAGAGACTATTCAGGAGTGATCTGATATCCTTCACTACTTCCCAGAAGGGATTTGGCACGTCATTGCTTGTGCTGCTCAATGAGCTCAGTGGCCATAAAATACGCAGGCTTTGAAACTAAAGTAGCAATAGAATGACCCAAGTACTTGTATATCAGGCTCTACAAAATTAGAAGATACAGAGAGAAAGGTTCTGGCTAAATTTTCATCCAAAACCTAGCTTGTCTCTGCTGTCATTCTGATCCATAAATTTCCATGTGAAATACCTGTCATAGTTATTGACTTTCTTTGTGCATGTGCTAATTGGGATTCATTCTGCAGTTTCGGCAAAGAGTTCCGGTCAGCAAGAGCTTATGCCTTTTGATTCTGATTCCGTATTCACTGTAGTAACTATCTGGGTGTGTGAGGTTTTTGGTTTGTGTGTGTCTGTCTGGTTTGAGGTTTTTGGGGGGCTGGGGTGGAGTTTTTCTAGGTTTTATTACAGAACTTTCATTCTAGCTTCTGTCCTAACAATGTACTGCTGTTGTATAGTTACACAAGAAAAAAAAGAGAATGAAGGAGATTTGGGGGAAGAAAAAAACATCTAAACAGAAATATTTGGAGGACCTTCAAGTGAGAGAGCTTGTACCTGACCCCTGGTAAAACTGCAGAACTGTAGAGAAGAATCAAATGGTAAAGGAACAGCAGGAGTAGGGCTGGAAACAGTATTAATAGCAGAGTCATCATTAAGCTCCTAAGGAGAATCTTCCTATCTAAGGCTCTCCAAGCAATACACAACAATCAACTTCTTTTTCAGTCACAGTGATACCACTGAGAGTTATTAAATTTGCCAAGTAAATTGATTGCATGTACTCAATTAAATAGTGATTGCTCTGGGTAGGAACAAAACTCAGGGCAGGAAACTTGGAGTCAGGTCTGGACTTCCTCTTCCAGATGAGGAAGATGAGTGTGATCAATCATGTGGGTAGCGTCATTTCTAATGTATTGGAAATGGTTTAATTTTAAACCTGTTTATATTTGATCTATTAGGCTGAAGACATTCTTTCTTCATTACTCTTGGCTTGAGAGTATAAGCTTCCCTGTTTAGAGATTAAACGAACTGGAACAAGTGAGACCAAATTGCTTTTTCCGAATGTTTATAGACCATAATAGCACATACTGTCATCTAGAGAACATCACCTGCACTTTTCTGTAGTTGGAGTTTGCTTTCTCCAAAGGGTTTAGTAGTATCTTGAAAGTGATGGGATTTTCGTTGTTTTGAGTGTTTTATTTTACGTGCCAGGGCTCTAAGCATTATTTTTCAAGAGCATTCTGCTTCCAATAGCTTTATAAGACCCTTTCTAATTTTAATCTTTTTTTTTTCTTCATCCTGACAAGTTTATTTCTATCTCTGAAAAGACTTGTGAAAGTTCTTGCAATTTTTAATTCATTTTTTTGATCAGTTCTTCTTTCTTAACACTTTGCCCTTTTCATGTATGTTCTGATATCCATCCACTGTGTAGCATATCTGTTGCTTCACAGCTGGAAGGCCTCTTTTGTTTTCAGTCCTCCCAAACTGTCTGGAATTCCCACTATGAGAGTCCTGGGAAGAAAAAAAAAAAAAAAAAAAAGGGGGGGTAATATTCTAGTTCAATTAATGCTCCCAAGTTGTTTTTTTTTTCTTTTCTTTTAGCTAGGGGAGGGGAGCATCATTTTGAAGCATGTGTGTGGTGCAAATTTCATGGTCACTCTGCCTGTGGAATGTCCTTCCCAGATAGCTGCTATTGCTCTTTTTACAGCTCATCAATCAGCCAGGAAGCAGGTGCTATAGGAGTGTTGATGAAACATGGAGCCTTTTGTCTTTAGGTTACAGGCTCACATTCACAACTTGTGTTAAAACCAGAGGGTGATGACTACTGTCACATGTGTTGCCTACCATACATATTTGTTGGCTATACTCTGATTTCTGGTAGAAGGATGGCCAGAGAGTGGAGAAAGACTGAGGAATGTTTTGCTTGCTTGGCAAATTAGCAGGGAAACTACGGAACAGAGATCTAATATGTGTTGGATGACTCAACAATGAATTGCAGTAGAAATACCACTGACAAATTTCAAGTTAAACTGTTGTAAGCTGTCATCTGGTTCCTTGCTAAATCAGATTACCTGAGGTCATGGTTGCTTTACAGGGGCTTCTTGACTGATTTCTTCTTAAAAGTTCTTAAGTAATTGTTAATACACACAGTATAGAAAGCTGACTCAGGAGAGCTCTCCTATATTTTCCACTTCAGTAAGAAATCCTGTCACTCCCTTTGCTAATTGGAAACATAACTGCCCTTTCATTCTTACTCCTTAGCATCTTCCTCTGGATGATGTAAGACGGGAGTGAACATGCAACTAGAGCAGGTACCAAAGAAGTAAAACATAGAGTTTGAACACACATTTTCTGTCATGAATTGTCTGAAGTTTAACACATATTAATTAGCTGCTTCATGTAATGCTAAGTCTTGCTAAGCTTGCTTATTTGAAGTGCGAACATCACCCATAAATTTCTGAACACTTAGGGACCAACACTTGCAAAGTTAATCCCTCTCCCTGTGTGTGTGCTTTGTAGGTAACTTCCAGGCCTTCACAGATGCATTATACAATGCACCAGTCACATTTTGTCTGAGAGCTGTTTTCATCTAAGATAACTACAATTGGTGAATCTTGCTGAATTTAATTATTTTCCCTTGCTGATGGTCATTAAGGTTGTATACTTCAGTGGTCTGTAGTGGGCTGTAACACAAAATACAAGGACATGACTCAGCTGCCAAACTGAACAAGCAACATGAAGAAATAGAAAATTGAGTAACCTCTACTGACTTGGGGAAAACATAGCTTGCTCCTGGCTGTCTTTTTCATTTTCAGAGTGTTGCAAAAGCCTTGCCAAGGTTGTTTTGCTCATTCTGTTCCAGACCAATGTTGTGTGACTTGCGTTCTCTTGCCACAGTTATCCAAGTTCAGTTATTGTAGTAGAGGAACATTATCCATAAAACAGTAAAGCCAGTTGCAAACTCCCTGAAGTTCAGATTTCTTGACTGGGCTTTTGGTTCACGTCTGCTAATTTGTTCAGGTCTACTTTTGTTTAAGGAAAAAGATTCCCAGAACATATGAAAACACATTACTCTAGGAACTAATGGCAGAAATAAGACTTTTCCACTCGCAAATGAGCATGTTGGCTGCTTTGTCATACACGTGGGTTTAAATACAAAACAGTTCTAAGTTGCATTAATTCTCTATATATATGAAGTATAATGAAACTTAAGTGAAAACAAAACCCTGCTGCTGTTTGTTTTGTTTGGATATTGGCAAAGTTCCAAGCATGCTTTTTCTTCCTCCCTTCATAACTATTTCAATAGAGTGCAGACAAAATTAACTAAGAACTATTCTGTCCCTGTTCATAAGTGGAAACATGCATTGCTGAATGCTCTGTCTACTGTTAAGGTATGCACAGTTTTAGCATAGTATAGAATATTTTGTTCCTGCTGTGGAACTACTTTTTGCAACCTCATTTTTGGGGAGTTGAACATGGAAGAGTGGTTTTAGGTTTTTCTCTAGGAGAAAGAAGTTTGCACTAGAAAGAACAATTAAAGTAAGCGCTCAAAGGCTTTTCGAGGTAGCATATGCATAGTCATGTCTGAAGAACTCCAAAGTAATAGTTTTATTGGCAGCATCCATCCTTTTTCTTCCTTCCATCCTACTGCACCCTTACCTGAAATCACCATTCATGTAAGGAGCAAAAATCAATCAACATTACATACCAACAGAACCTGAGAGACTTTCAAGCAAACTATGAAAACACTTCAGGTGTTGAAAATACTTGCATTGTTATTTAGCATGTGGCATGGTATCTTCACAATAGTTTTTCATTTGCCTTCATATACTCAAGTGTCTGGTTCCTCTGAGCCCTCTGAGCTGGGCCCTTTCTGCTTTAACAGCATGTTAAGAGAGCTGCTTTGCATTACCAGTACCTCAGATAAGTTTCTTTGATCTTCTTCCAGAGCTGTGGATTGGCAGTTGAGGTATGTCCTTGCTTAAACTTTTTGAGGATGAAGGTCTCAGCTAAATGAGAAGCCATTACTTTGAGCCTTACCTTAATGTGTCTCAAGGTGGTGAGTCACCTCAGGAGCTTGAAGATACTGTCTTTTAAACTGTAGACTCTTGTATCACTTCTTTTGGTACCTTTTGAATTTCCAGTGTTACTTCTGTCTGACTTTTCTAATAAGTATTTTATTTCTTTAGTTATCACCCTTATGTCTGTCACCTTATACTTTCTATTCTCTTGAAGCTGGAAATAAATTCTTCCACAAATGTTTTATTTTCATTATTGTGTGAGTAAGAGGATATAAAAACAAGGTACACTCACTGCAACTGCAGGAGCCTAGTCTTAAACCAGATGCTGTCCTGGAATGGTGCAGTGGAGAATCAGGCCCAAAATAATGACTGATTTTAATTTACTGTAAACATGAGATTTTTTTTTTCCAAGCAGCAATTTTTTTGGATGAAAAATACCCAAAATGTTTGAATTGACTCTAACATTACAGCCATCCAAAACGTTCATAATAAAATCCAAACCAGCTCAAACATACTTGATTTTTAGTGTTTCATTATAAACCCTTAACTCAGCCAAGGTTAGCAACCCTCTGAAAACCTGGCCAGAACTGTGAGGGAATCTAAGAATGAGAGAATCTAGGTCAGTTTATTCTTTGTGGATGGAAACATGTAAAACTTGACAGTTTTACGTGGTTTAAGCTTGTTAGCCAGGCAAAAATTCAAAGTTGAATAAAGCTCCAAGTGAGTAGTACAGCTAAAATGAGTGGCCTGCTTCCTACAGTGTGCCTACATTGTTCCCCCCATTGCCTGAGCTGATTCAGGTGCCTTGCATTAGGTCTGTGAAGAAAAGGACAATGGTTATTGATAATCTTCTTTGTGGCACAAAAGACATAGAATCATAGAATGCTTTGAGTTGGAAGGGACCTTAAAGATCATGGAGTTCTAACCCCATCTGCCATGGGCAGGGACACCTCCCACTAGACCAGGTCACTGAAAGCCTCATCAGCCTGGCCTTGAACACCTCCAAGGATGGGGCATCCACAGCTTCTCTGGGCAGCCTCTTCCAGTGCCTCACCAGCGTCACAGTAAAAAATTTTGTCCTAATATCTAATCTAAATCTACCCTCTTTCAGTTTAAAACCGTTACCCCTCATCCTCTCACTACACTCCCTGATAAAGAGTATTTCCCCATCTCTCCTATAGGCCCCCTTGAAGTACTGGAAGGCTACTATAAGGTCTTCTCGGAGCCTTCTCTTCTCCAGGCTGAACAACCCCAATTCTCTCAGCCTCTCCTCATATGGGAGGTGCTCCAGCCCTCTGACCATCTTTGTGACCCTCCTCTGGACTCACTCTAACAGGTTCATGTCCTCCTTATGTTGGGGGTCCCAGAGCTGGATGCAGTACTCTAGGTGGGGTCTCATGAGAGTGGAGTAGAGAGGGAGAATCACCTCCCTTGACCTGCTGGTCACACTGCTTTCAATGCAGCCTGGATAGGACTAACTTTCTGGGCTGTAGCTGGGTGATGTTGAGCTTCTCATCACCCAACACCACCCAGTCCTTCTCCTCAGGGCTGCTCTCAATCCACTCATCGCCCAGGCTGTATTTGTGGATTTACCTTGACCCATGTGCAGGACCTTGCACTTGGCCTTGCTGAACTTCATGAGGTTTGCACAGGCCCACCTCTCAAGCCTGTCAAGGTCCCTCTGGATGGCATCCCTTCTCTCTAGAGTATCAGTCACACCACGCACCTTGGTGTTGTCAGCAAATTTGAGGGTGCACTCGATCCCACTGTCCATGTCTACCACAAAGAGGTTAAACAACACTGGTCCCAGTACTGACCCCTGCGGAACACCACTCATTACTGGTCTCCATTTGGACATTGAGCTATTGACCACAACTCTTTGAGTGCAACCAATCAGCCAGTTCCTTATCCAGCGAGTGGTCCTTCCATGAAATGCACGTCTCTCCAATCTGGAGATAGGGATGTCATGTGGGACAGTGACAAATGTTTTGCACAAGTCCAGGTAGGTGATGTCAGTTGCTCTTCCATTACCCACCAATGCAGTTGTAGAAGTATATAATTACATCTGTAGTTGTGGTCTTTATTTGGCCTTTTTGGGCATCATTTCAGAGCACAGGGTAAACAAGGGAGAGAACTAAGGGCAGATTTTTCCAGGAGAGGACGAGGAGTTGACCCTCCCACTGGCAGTGCTGTCTGTTGCAGTATGTGTCCTCCAGCATCACAGGACATGGGAGGGGAACCTTTCTTGGAGCCATAACTCTGACTATATAACTAGAGTGCACTAACCAGGCAAATGAGAAAAAGGATTTTCTGTCTCCACGACAGAGTGCTTGTTTATCCCCAGCCTTGGCATGTTTCTGGTGGGTCTGAGGAAGAGGGGAAGAGTGTGTCCAGTATGTATACCTAGCTGTGATCTGGGGAAAATGCTGTTCCTAGCTGAGGTAGTGGAACATTTGATGTCATCAAGCATGAGATTTGGTAGTGTTCCTTGTAGTCTTCATCTTTAAGTGTTAGGAATGCACTAATGAGTGGGTAAATTCATTTCCAGAAAGATTAAACTCTGGTGATATAGGGCCCCTTTAGTGCTGACAGCCTCTTGTTGGTTCAAAGGCTAATCAAAGCTGAAACAAGCCTTGTGTGGAAAATATAGGTGGAAAGGGTGCAGCCCACATCTTGCCTCATACCTGTTTGGTCCTCTCCTGTCCGAACAGGATGTCACAGAATTTCTAAATGCAAAGGAAGCTCCTATGTGACTACCCAAAAGCTCTCTTCACTGGCCTCCTAGGCACGTTGTGGGCTATGTCGCGTGGCCTTTTGTGCAGAGAGATCTTTTATGGTAGCAAGTTCTTAATAGTAACTGATAAATCTTTGCTTTTTAATAGCTGCTATTGTAGCTTCACTCTAGCTAGGAGAAAATAGGAAGTTTCACAACAACAAAAACCATGATTATGAAAGCAGTCTTTCAGTGGGTTCTGGACTTAAAGTCATCCCGTATCATAAATCACCAGGCTAGTACACAATTCAAAGTACCAATTATGTCCAGAATTACTTTGGGTGCTGTGACATTGTTAGTGCTAAAATTTCTCTATTGCCGCAGCCAGCAGAAACTCGTAACAGGTTTTTTTGTTTTGTTTTGTGTGTGTGACGGGGTGTTTGGTTTCTTTGTTTGTTTGGGGGTTTTTGGTACATTTGAAGCAAACTCTTCTTCAGTGCTTGTGTCAGTAATAGTTGTTTGCAGACTCACAGGAGAAAATTAACATCTGGATAGAAATGTCAAACGTGAAAATGAACTGTGATTATAAGACATCCCGTGAAAGTAGTTTGTTCTATCAGACGAATAGAAATATTCTTAATTATGAGAATGGTGGTTTTGCCCTTCTCACAAATATAGTAGCAGAGAGAAAGTATTAGAAAAGCAAAGTGTGAAAAATGAAAAGTCAGAAGTTAGTATTTCTGATCTGGTTCTCAGTATTTTAGGAGCTCCCGTGTAATGGTAAGAATGGACAGAACAAAAATTTGTTTCTGTAGGCAAGTTATGAAGAGAATATAGTAAATCTGCTTTGCTTGATTACTATTTCCAGCTTGAAGCAGCTGCCCACAGAATCCAATCCTGCTTAGTGAGGATTAAAATTATTTTAACAAGACCATTTACATCTTATTAGGATTGATGTAGAAGGCAAAAATACAAGAAAAAGAGGTGGAAAAGAGGCTAAATAGCCAAGTACTCCTGTCCTGACCTTACCTTCAGAAAAAGGAACAGAGCTGATTTTCATTCAGACCTTTCATTTTATTTTAATTTCTTCTAAGAGATTTCTAGTTTATAGAGGTGAATCCCTGATCTATAGCTTGTAGTCAGCCTCCAGGTTGCTCAGGCTGTGAAGGTGTGCACAGACAATGGACTGTAAAGCCTTCTAAGGTGTCCCCGGCTGCCTGTTACAGAGGCCCCCTGCTCTTCATGCAACCCAAATTTCCTCTTGTGCCAAAAGAGCCTGGTAAGCGTGCCTGTTGATCCCCTGTTTGGGGCCTGCCAGCTTGCCTGGTCATGCCCCATCAAACACTCACAGCCTTTACACCACAGGGGACTGGGCAAAATCGCGTTGCTTGTGTGCCAGGTACCCAGTGCTGCCCAGGACAGGGGACTGGCTGTGTGCGCACCAGTTCCCAGAGTCACTGAAGGGGCTGTGTGGGCTGAAAGCTGGGTAATTCAGCTGAAACATCACACTGGTAGTACCACTGCTGAAAGCTGTGAGTGTGGGACAGTGCCCTGAAGCAAATGAAACTTTGCGCCAAGTTCTTTCTGTGCTGCCTGCAGCATTATGTTATGCGTTGTAAACATGCTTTTCACATTCACATTTACATACAAAGTGAGTATGAATTCACATATGAAGAAACTGAAGCTTTCTGTTTACACTTTAGCTGGTGATCATAATTTTCCTAAAATGCATATAAAAAAATCTCACTGGGAGCTTGAGAATGTGTTTTGTTTAAACTGCTGTTTTTCAGTCCATGTCTTCTTTTTGATGAGGGGGGGAGGGGAGGTGTTGGCATTCAAGTACTATCGGCTCCCTCTTGTGGCTAACTTTAAAAACAAGTAAACAAAAATGCACCAGTCCTGGTTCTAGTGTTGCGGTAGTTTTACTGTGTAGGTTTTAATGCCTGTTAGAGACAGTGATTTTTCTGTATCTTAAACCTTTCTAAATACTTCCTCTGGATGTCCTTTAAATATTTCACATGGGGAGGGGAGGCAGAATACAATAAAAGGCTGCAATGAAGTGGTAACGCTTTATTTCAGGTACAGGTGGTCATTTGTCAGGTTTCAATGCAGGGAACTAGTCTTCTGGGGAATGTTGGCTCTATGCAAGCAAATAGTCCTTACCCCTGTTCCATCATCTAACTGTTTTTGCATTTCAGTGTTTTCACATTTATCATATATGTGTGTGCATGTGTGTACAGAGTTAAATGAGGTTGCTGTGTACATTTCTGATCATGTTTTTAGTCCATCATCAAAATTTTCACTTCCACAATTACTCAGCTGATGAAGCCGCAGTAGGAAGTAGAGTTGCATGGTCAGCAGTTAGAAGATTTCTTTCAGATTTCTCTAATGAAATAGTACCTTCACCTGTGGTTCAGTGGCCAACATCTACTTTCCTTGTTTTCTTGCTCACTTTTTTTACTATCCAAATATTAACACATGAAGTGTTGCATAATACAGTTGCAGAATAGAGCCTGTGGATACCACTCTATGTATGAGGCTATCAATAACTTTTTCTTCCTGTATCCCCCATCTGCATTCACTTCAGTTAACACTAAATTGGAGGGAAGGGTCTCTGAAATTATTATGCATTTATGATGTTTCTTTGCCTTGTTTGATTTTTTTTTCTTTTTTTTCTCCCTAGCAACTTATCACAAGTATTTTTCTTGCTAATGTAGATTCTGTAATTTAGGGTATTCTGCCATCTGATCTCTGTTTTTAAAGGCTTAATTTTTGCAAGTGTCTCTTGGTGGCCTGACGTGTTTTTTATTCCATCACAGTAACATGGGAATCTTTGCTCTTGCTAGCACATGTTCCCCAGGCTGTTCCAAGGCACTTTTTTCACATGTCATTAAACTACATCACCAGATATTTAATGAATAGATTACACTGCCTTTGTTCTTAAAATGAAGGATTAAAAACTTAGTTCATCTGGTTTTAGAAACAGTTGTCCCCATGGCTAAGGAACTTGTATGCTTGAAGTTGCTAAATTAAAAATTACTTTGGTTGTTACAGGCCTTTTAACTTTTTTTTTCTGTATGCCAATTAAGATGTATTTAGTGTTACATCTGCAAAGAAGTTTTTCCTGTTGTCTTTGGGAGTTATTTAAGATACAGAGGACACAAAATATTTAGTGGAACTTTTATCTGGAGTCACTGCATTTAGCATAGTTTAACTGCAGGCTTGATCATGGAAATACGGAATTGAAAACATGGAGGTCTTAGTCCTCATTCATCTAGGATCTGGTGATCAACAGACATACAGATCTTTCTTAGGGCCACCCATTATTTTAGTTTTAGTCTGGAGCCTGCCCGCTGAAGTTCCCTTCTTTCTTTCCATCAGAGCACCCCTTCTTTTAAGCACTGTGTACAGGTTGCTGGTTACATTGGATACAGTAACCTGCACACATTGGATCCAGTAAATAATCTGTCTAGTTCTGGAATTTTTTTGAAGCACCTGGTCTCCTGAAACACATCCAAAGCTGATGGGAGCTACAGAGGAGTGGGAAGCTAGGAGCAGACATTTACTTCTCTCACATAGGTTCTGTATCAAATGCACCATACCACAACATGTCTTGGGCAGCTGCTGGGACCTTTCTGTAGATACCAACATCAAAAACTGTACAGCTTAGGCAGCAGGGCATCCAGATGCAGTAAAAGCTTTTAATTAGATATCACTTTGATTTTTTTTCTTTTTTTTTTTTAACTCAGTAGTAGCACCAAGGAAAGAAAGAACGCTACCTCAGTTGCTTTCATTCTTTGGGTTTTGCCTCCCTGTCAGCTGAGTTTGGGATCCAGCTGAAAATCTTCTGTCTCGTTCCAGCTGGCCAGCATCTGCCTGGAGCTGAATCACAGGTCTGTCGATTGACTGATTTCAGAAACTATTGATTCTCCAGAGACTGTAGGAGACAACTGCTTAATGATTTTAAAGGCTTTTGGATGTGCATTTATTTCCAAAAGGCCCAGTTGTTTAACCTCTGGAACCCATAGTCAGACATATTTCAGCTTCTGATAATGTACAGAGGTACGGTGTAAGTGTGAGTAAATTCACTGAGGTGAGTAAGCAGTAAGCTGCTGCTTAGTGGCCCATGAGGATCCTTATCAGGGCAGGGAGAAAACCACATGTTCCTCTAAAGTGGTGCTCATACAGATAGACGCGTTCTCTGTCAGAGAATGCTGTTCCCTTGGAAATCAAGGTGTGGCATGAGATCCTGAAGCTCCCCTACCTCTTTGATTTGGGAAGTGGATGAAAACAAGTTTCTAATGACACTGGAAAATGTACTTTTAACCATGTTTGCCACCCAAAAAATAGTTTTTGTTTTGAAATATCTTTATGGCTTTTATTGTTTTATGCTCTAATACATCATCAAAATCAGAATTAAGCCTATAAAAAACCTCTTCAGACACCTTTGTTTTGAGAATAATTTTGCATTTTGTTAAAATATGAAACAAAGCTAAAGTCTGAACTCTTAAAAACTTGTTTTTGTTTTAGTCCATATTTTTAAGAGACATGGAGTTTCTGTATTTTACAGTATTTTAAAAGTTACTGGGATTAAAAAATTAGCACAATTGTGTCTTCAAAGGATAGGTGTTTGTGCCTGACTTCTATGGAAAATCTAGCTATACATACATACAAAGTAAATTCTGACTCATCACCCAGGCTTTTGACAGTGTAGTGCTAGACAAGCCATTTAAAGGCCACGCCAAGTTATGAAGTGGGCTTTGTCAGATCTGGAATTAGAATGAATGTTTCTGGCTCTTTGCTTGTAGTGATTATACCATCAAAGTAAATTCTGAAGCCTTTGACCTTGGTTAATAATTTTCTTATGTCAGTAAGTTCTTAATGTAGCAGTCTGTTGGGCAGTAATAGGGAAACATCTATTGTGCTTTCCGTATTTTTGGTTTTCATGGCACAATTTTTTTTTCTCACGTGACTCAACAGTATCACATAGTGTATCACACTTTGACATGTGTAAGTGCTGTGGTAAAGGAACAGTCTAGGTTTTAATAGCATGTATGTTTTTATATTACGATCTGCAATGCATATGTCTTAATTTCATGAATCAGGCTGTGTTGTTTTTCCTTTTTTCTTGCTCCTTTATAAAACTCTTACATCATTCTGAAAGTGGTCAACTAAAGAACTGCTCTCCCTTTTGCAAACTGACTTGTGCTGTACAGATTTGTTTCATACAGAACACAGCTTTTGGAGCTATTAGACATATATTCAGCAAAACCCCTAGCTCTTTCCTGAGAAGAAAGTTGCCAAATTTTTTTCATAGTCTTTTTTTTTTTTCCTTCTAATTTGTATTCTTCAAACTGTCCATTGGATTGTGGATGGATGAAGTAATTTACACATACAGATAGTTCATGCTTTCATACATAAGCCTGCTTTTCCCTTCTGGATTCCTACAAGTAGATTAACAAACAAAGCTGTAAGCCAGTAACTAGCCAGCAGCATGCTCAGCCTCTCTTGTCTCTTCCAGACTCCTCCTGCTTTGCTTTGTCAGTGGTGTTGGGCTGTGCTCCACATTGTTCTGGTAGGGAGCAGGCTTTGTGGGGCTCCTTCTAGCTTTGTGGGATGCCAGTGGCATCTCCTTTTAGAACCATGAGTGGCTTCAAAGACAGCCATGCCTCACCGAGGGATGGTATCCTGTCATGTACTTGAGGAATGAGGCTCCCTGGATTGGAAAGAGGTGCCAAGCTGGGTGCTATCTCCAGGTGTTGGGAAGAATGGAGA
The DNA here is from genome assembly GCF_000699245.1 of Pterocles gutturalis. Lineage (NCBI taxonomy): Eukaryota > Metazoa > Chordata > Aves > Pterocliformes > Pteroclidae > Pterocles > Pterocles gutturalis. The sequence goes on from NW_010123187.1 coordinate 52,895, forward strand.
CAGCAGCTACATCTGGGGGATCTTATTGGTGGGGTTCCTGCCCTGGTGTGCACCGAGTCTCAGGGGAAGGTGGCAGGAGCCTGCAGCCCATCTGAGAACGTGTGTGCAGCAGAGCAGAACCTTCGTCATCTTCGCTTTTCTACCCCATGCTCCTTTCTGTTATAAAGAGATTTCAAATTTTTCATTGGGTTACCTTGATGTCTTGGGTACTGTTATTAATAAACTTGTTGCTGTTAAGGAAGTCCACTAATCAGATGTTGTGGATGTTTGCAGAGCTCGGTCAGGGGTAACATCCTCCTTCCACTCTGTGAAAACGGACAGCTCTTCAGCATGTGGTGACCTCTGCTTTTCCCCAGTATGTTCTGTTAAGATCTAATGAGAGACTGATGAGGTACTGTAGGACAACAGCTTTGTTTCAGCGGTTGCTAGCCACAGGGGAGGGAGTTTCGGCGTTTGCTGAGACTTTCCTGCTACACTTGAAACAGGCTTCAGCTGTTGATAGATGGTGCCTCTGAGCCAGCTATTGTACCTGTGAGTATAAAGCTCAGCAAGTTCCCCTCCAGTGAGGACATCGTTGAAGCAGGGAGCGCTTTTGGTGTGCCACAGGGCTAGGGAGGCCAGCACTGTGGCTGCTCCTCAAAAGCCACTGGCTCGCAGCTAGCCAGTCCCTAGGTAGGTCTTGCTGCCCTCCCCGCCAGAGGCCGTGGTGAGGTAGCGCTTGTGCCACACGTGTGTTGTGGTATCTCAGGCCATGGAAGAGGAAGGCCTGTTGGCAGACTGTGGCGTGGTTGAAGAAGAAAAGATCAAACCAGAAGAGCAGATTCTCTTTCTGTGGGTTAGTCAGCAGATGGTGATGTTGCATGGCACTGGGCGAGTGCAGGGTACGTGAGCAGCCAAAGCTCTTCAGATACTCTAAAGCAGCAACTTTGCACTTGCAGAGGGGAAGACAGCACATTTCAAGAGCAGATGAGAGGATACACATCAGCTGCAGAGCATCTGTGCTGGGGATGTTTTGGTTCCTGGAGTTGGAGGCTACGGATATTGCTGAACTGTAATGTAAATTAAATGGTACTCATTCCTTATTTAGAAAAGTTAGCAAATTAAATGATTTAATGATATGGGAGATGCCCTTCTGGTATACTACTAGCTTTTTGCATTACACAGTTCAATAATAAGGTAATGCATTGCATTTTTTTTTCCTCTCCATCATTCCTCTTTCATTCTTTGTAGTTACTCAGTATTGCTTAAGTGGTTGCAAAGATGTTGGCAGAGTAATTTTTCTTAAAAAGTTGAAACCAAATTGCAGCATAATGGTAATTATTTCCAGACCTAACTGGTGTGATTCTAAAAGAAGAATAATCTCTTTGAAGATGTTGCAAAATATCTTTCAAGTTTCTGTGAATTTAGTAATTTCTCACACCAGAAAGGACTGTCATGAGCTCATTTTACCTCTTGCATAGACAGGAGCCCCAGACCTTTATTTTTTTATATGACAGTAGTCTTTTTTTAGAACTCTAAAAATCAGCTAAAAAATCAGTGGAGGGAATCCATCTCAAGTTGTTCCAGAGCTTCATTGGACCTAATGTTTAAAAAAAAAAAATCTTATTTCCAATAAGAATGTTGTGGTGGGTTAGCCCTTGGCTCGGGGCCAAGCCACACACACCCGCTCACACAGAAAAAAAAGCTTTTGCTAAATGTGTATCCCAGTTTTTGGGGTAAAGGCAAAAAGGACTCGTGGGTTGAGATAAGGACAATTTAATAACTAAACCACAAAACCAAACTACAATAATATTAAAAACAATACTATATACAAATATACAAATGAGTGATACACAGTGACACTCCCCCCCCCACCCGATAACCAAAGGCCCAGCCCGCTCCGGGCCAGCAATTCCAGTGGAGGGGGAAGAATGAGTGGCACACAATGATACTGTGCCCCCCTCCCCCCACTCAATGACCAAAGGCT
>NW_010123188.1:0-1689 GCF_000699245.1 Pterocles gutturalis
GCACAGCGCGGGGAAGCGGAGCGGGGAAAAAGAAGGAGCAACGGAGGCGTGAATAGCGGCTTTAAATTACCGCTGACACCTCTGTTCCCGTTGCCTAAAATCTCAATCAACAACCCATTAGAACTCGACGGGAGTAAAACTAAATCCTCGTTTAAGTGTATTTATCCGCTCTCTTTTCTCTCTTTCAAATGCTAAATCCATTTCAGCATATGCCCCTTCTTTCTCTCGCCTTTCTCTAAAGACTGGCAGCCCATACTACTCTTGTAAATATGAAAGATGCTAATCATATGACATATCACGTCTCAGTCGGAGCCTGGAATAAAGCCTTGAGATTTGGGATCATTGCCTCCAGACAACAGCTTCATCAGCCGGAAAGTTGGTTTTTTTCTCCTTTCCTTCAACTCTCAATCCCTTCTTTGTCTGGGGGAAAATGCAGCCAACTCTAGCCACCCCGGCCATATGGTTCACTCTGTGTTTTCTTAGTTGAATTCTGAATTGTTTGTGACTTGCGAAGGGGATTTTTTTTTTTTGGAAGTGTGTATAAAGACATAGAAGAGGCTGCCTGTGCTGGGGCGGCTTTGCAGGGTTACTACATGTTCTTCACGTGTTGGTTTCACACACCCCTTCTGCAGCCACTTCACCGCTAGTGCTCTGTGCAAGAGCCAAAAGATAAAGCCCTGGACACACTTTTAAACAATAACACCACCAATTCTGGGGATCTTGCTATTTTTCCCTTTAGTGGATGGAAATGCCTTCTTAAAACATCATCTGTTTTGTTTCTTGGGGCTGCCTGTACTCGTCTGTAGAACCATTTGAACCTGCGGTGTGTGCAACAGAGTACCTGCTTGCTGGCAAACCCCTTCTAGAAACGCCCCAAGTATTTTTGCAGTAAGGAAGAGTGGCTTTTTAAGACCTGTATAAATTAGGAGCTGAATGAGTTTGGTGTGCTCGAGTTTAGATAGCCCCCTGTTTGATAGCAGCCTGCCAAATTTTCTTTCTCTTCTTTCCTTACACAAACCCCCAAAAAGGCCCTTTCACCAAATCATTAAATTCTACAGAGGTGGTCAAGCTAGTCCTGCTTTTCATGCATTCGAGAAAGAAAAGGGTCCTTGAAGTTTAGAAGATGCCCAAGGAAAACTCATTGAATGACATCAAAAGAATGAGTTTCCATAGCTGTTGAAGCACGAGAGCCGTGTAGCTGCACAAAGGCGGGTTGGGGCAGTGGGACTGTCCCACTGCTCTATCCCAGCACAATTGGGTCACTGAAATAGGGAATTAATTACCATTGGAGAGTGGGCAGCCCATTCACCACTGGCTGAGTTTTATTAAACGCCAATATAAATAACAAAACAACTCTTGTGGCTGCACTATTCCTACACGCCAAAGGAAGGATTATGTTGGGGATTAACATCTTAAAGTCTATGAGACTTTCTGACTCAAGGCTCGGAGCTGGTAATCGTATTTGTCTCCTGGTTCAGCGATTAGTGCTCTCCCTCGCGCACCTTCGCCTGGATGGCCAATGTCCCTTTTTGCAGGCATCGGGTTTTTCACACAATCGGCTGTTCTTTTCTACACATCTATAGAAAAGAATAAGAAAACTGAAGCGTGTTCACGCGATCCTCAAGCTTCTTCTCTTCTTCCTGGGAAAGGAAAGCACCGGTGGCCTTTTTTCACAAGGGGAGGGGGGAA
>NW_010123189.1:0-38216 GCF_000699245.1 Pterocles gutturalis
ACAAATGCAGCTCTTGGGGGGAAAAGAGTGTTTTGGGAAGGGGGTGGCACGTGGCAGCTTTGGGCACCACTGCTGAGGATGCGCGGGTTTGTGGGGGGGCTTCGTTGTTAATTACAAGGCGAGTGGCATCCTCCGCTACCCCCATCCCCCAGAGACACCTACAGCCACACGTTACAAATTTCCCCTTCTCGCACTCTCAATTTCTTTCATTTTTTTAAAATAGTAATTTAAAGTAACTAGTTAAGAGCAGCCCATAAATAACTGCAAAACCAACTAATCGAGTTTAAATATGCTGGGTCACTGAAGCCGAGTTTAACATGCAAGTGGTCCCACTCCAAAAGTCATTTAAAGAAGACTTTTTATTGCTGCCTGGCCAAAATGGAGAACATTAATCACACAGAAGAGCACCTTCAGCAACGTGTTTGGGAGTCCCGGCAGCACTCAGTTGGCCTCTGTAGGCAGGTACCTATAGACCTGACCCAGCACATACAGTGGGGGAAGAATATAGGTGATGGTAAACTTCTTACAGCCCTGTCAGAGGGAGAGCCAGCAGCTAGTCTTAAACATTTAATTGGATTGAGAGTTTATTTTTTGGCAGAAATAGGGAAAGCCATGTATGAAACACATCCATAAGGTTGCGTGGGGTTTAAATATGTCCCGTTGCGCAGGATGGCGAGGGCGATGCTCAGCGCCAATGCACACCGCAGTGCATATGTGCGCAGACACAAGTGGGCCCATGTCTGGCGTGGCAGCGCTGGTGGGATCTGTCCTCTGTGGTTCCCTGCTCCGGCCCTGCCTGTGCCCTGCCCATGCGCAGGCAGCCCAGCGTGGGTTTGTCAGTTCTTCCAAAGGGTGCAAAGGGAAGGAAGAGGGGGAGGAGGGAAACATCTGCAGCTGGTTAACTCCCCGGGATTTTTGAACGCGTTGCTATGCAGCTGTTCATCCCAAAGAGATTACAGACCTTCGCTGCAGGAGCCGGGGGAGGATGTGCCTCCTCTGCCGGCTTACAAGTCTTCTTCAACATCTATCTCTTTTGCCGCCGAGACTGAGTGCCATTGAGGGTCAGGATGTCAGTCTCAGGAACTCATGCCAGGTACTGAAAAGCCGACAGCACGAGGCAGACAGAAGAGAGATTGGCGTAACCTGTCGGGAGGCAGGGCACAGACTTGTGCTGGAACTTTTGAGGGGTTGTGGATGCACCCGCTTGCCTCCCATCTAAGCATCCCCCATGGGATGGGAGACCCTGGCTCCTAGCCACAGCCTGGGAGGAATAAAATGGGATGTCGGTACACAGCAGATAGTGTTATGGTTGAGTTGGCCGAGGTAATATTAACCTCTCTGGTTAAGTGTCTCTACTAGGTGCTCTGCAGGTTACCAACAAGGATTAACCTCAAGAGCAGCCATGGTCAAGGCTGCGTCCTTCCTCCTTGCACCATCCCTGCTTGCCTCCCATGCTGCTAGTGCTTGCAGTTGGGACTCATAATATTATTAACTGTGCAAAATGCAGGTTTTAAAATAATTCCAGCAAGTGACAGGAGGGAGCAAGAGTTAAGCCTTGAGCCTGGAAATTGATTACATTGACTAAAGCTTTTATCAGTTGCACACCTGTATTTGACATACTTTGCAGGGCATAATTCTTTCTTTGAGTCTGTTTTAATTGTGTCACCACCCTCAGAAGCTGATGTCTGCTGAGCAAAGTGGAGGAGCTGCCTGCCTGGTTCTAGTCTGGCAGCTGCAAGCTGCAGAAAGCTTTTGTTATAGGATCTCATGGTGTGCCTGATTGATTAGGAAGATTTATTTTCTTCAATGTGGCGAGTGCATTGATAACATCTCCTGGAAGATGAGAGAACTCCCCTCCTGTGTATCACATCGAATTTCCCAGTGCAGCACCAGTCCACAATGGAGGAAGGAAGGAGGAAGGCAGGGAAGCCACAACCACCCTTAAGCTGCCTCCTTCTGGCCTTCACAGCCATCATCCAAAGCTGTAAGCACAAGATCATCTCCACCAGCTTGGTCTTCATCTCCCCTACCACTCAGCACCCTTGTCTCCACCCTGAGCTCCCAAAACTGAAACATCCCGGCACAGGACACGCTGACCCATGCAGGGCTTGGGATATGAGTAGAAGACCACATAGACCTTTCACCCCCAAACATTGTTGAGTTCCTGGCATCAGCCAGTCCTCAGATAATTACTCCAGGCAGCAGCTAGTCGTGACTTTAAGCACAGTGAGTAGTGAACACCGACATTTGATCTGATATTTTTTCACCAAATGCTTTTGGATTGTGACTTTTTAAAATAGTTTGGATTTTTCTCAGCTTTGAAAGTCTCCTTCCTGCCAAGCTCATTGATTTAGTCTCGCCAAAGTGCTTTCTCTGCCCCAACCGGAGGATCTCCAGGCGGGCTAGTTCGGTTTGGGCTGAGTTGTAAGGGAAGAGGACAAAACTGTGTCCTCTGGGTACTTTTAGTTGAAACTGGGTTGTGTTCCTCATAGCAAATGGGTTTGCTGCTCTTACCTGTGCAACTTGGAACCCACTGAGAGCCCCAGATTAGATCCAGAATTGGTCTAAGGAAACTGTGCATTTATCTTAAAAGTCTGGCTGGGGTCTCTAGGGGAGGGGAATTACTCTTTAACTGCCTTCCTCGCAGAATTGACCTCTGTCATTATGCAGGTGAGGACTTGCCAGGGAAATGATGCTGACCTGCCTGCCCTGAGATAGCACAGGAACGGACCGTTTCCTTCCCACCACCCCCAAAAAGGAAAAGCACTGCACTGAGATCAAAGCACATTTCCTTTTCCCAGTAGGAGCCTTCTGTAAGTGGTCCTGTGGTCAGGAGAAAGGCTCTCAGCATTTGCCAGGAGCCTGCGTTGGACCCTAACGTGCACCCAAGGGAGTGTAGGTCCCCCAAAATCGCATGGACAATATATTCACGGACCTGACCCCTAAACGGTCCATTTTTATTCAGGAGCCTTTTTTTTTTTTCCTCCTTTTTTCACCCGTTCCTCTTTTATAAAAAGTTTTCTGCTGGACATTTCATGGGTCCAGCCTTGCTGTGGAGGTTTTCTAATCGTTCATTCCAAATAATGCATCTGCCAGCCTTTGTACGAAGCGTAAGCCAAGTGCAATAGCTGTGGTTTCTTCTTCCTAAGCTTGCAGGAGCCATAAAGGTCCCTGGCTTCATTCACGTCAGTGCTTTAATTCTGAGGCATCTTTAAAATATCCATCCTGGTAAATATTCCCTATCCCAGGAGCCACAGCTGTCCCCAGCACACCATGGCCCTGCTCCAGCACTGGTGGGGAGGAGGATGAGGGAAGACAGCCCACAAACCGACTCCATCCAGGGTGTCCCTCAGCAGCAGCATCCCACACACATCCCCCAGCCTCTCCCCCCAGCTCAGGATGGTCATTACACCATTTCCATGGAACAAAAAAAAAAAAAAAAAAAAATTGTTTTTTTGGTGTGGAGAAGAGCCTGGTTCTGTCCTGACTGCAGCACACAGATACCATGGTGACAGACACCTTCCAACATTACGAAAGCAAACAGGAACTCACGAATTTGTGTTTTAAGGCCAAATTATATATATAGGAGCACCGCACGCTTGACATCTGTCACTGTTTCCTATTAATACCCAGTGCTTGATGAATCCCCCGCAGCCAGCCTAGCCCCGGGAGGAGCCGCTCACTCTTTCTAGGCTGTATTTAACAAACTCTTGTGCAAGGCAAGCCCTGGCCTGCTGCCTGCCTGAGCCGTGCTGAGCCGTGCCGAGCAGCGCCAGCCTCCCACGCGCATCTTGCGGCACGTGGGAGAGATCAGAAGAAGCCGTGCCAAGGTCCCACTGTCAGCTACCAGAGGGGCCGGGGATGCTGCAGGAGGATGGAGCCACAACCTGGGGATGTTGGAGTATTCTCCTCGGCGCATTCAGCTGCAGTCAGTGTTTAGTTATTTTCCCAGGTGATGCTGAGAGTCCCAGATACAACCCAGCTGGCACATTGGTGCCTCTAAAATAATTTCTGCAGACTATCTGAGTAGGCAGGGAAATGAAAAAAGGTCAAATTTAAGCTTAAATGCTGCTGGGAAAAGGAATGTATCACTCATACAGAAGTGATGACTAAATTGCATTTATAAATATAGCCATGTGAGAGATGCTGTTCCCTCCATCAGCTGCCCTTGGCTCCGCGTGCCGCAGGCAGTACCCGCACCTCTGCCGCCTCCTGCTCACCCGTGCACTGATGCTTTGGTTTATTTTTTACCTGCCCTAACTTTTCTTACACTGACCACAAGGTCTCATCTGCAAGATTTTCCCACCTCATGGGATTTCTCCTGTTCTGGGAGCAGCTGCGGTCACACCTCACCAGGGCTCCCTGCATTGCCTTGTCCCAAGAAGAGGTGGCAGCTCTCCCTGCTGGGTGCTGGGGTGGGATTTTGCTCAGTGCTTTGTTTTGCTCAAGCCCCATTTAAGTGCTGTGTGACCCCCAGGGCCAGCGGCTTGCACCCCCACCCAGTAAATAAAACCAGAAAAGGAAGGAAGCAGGAAGCTTCGTCTTGAGAGTAGCAGGGGAAGAACCTCATGATAAAAATGCCTGAAAATGGTCCACAGATCAGAACAGAAATTCTGTGATCCATTCAGAGGGACAAATATTTCACAAGGGCAAGGGGCACATCCCGACTGCTGCCGCAACCTCAGCTCCAGCCCTGCACAGTGTGGTCCTCAACATTTTCACAAACTTTTAACAGCTCCAGCAGCCAAATGCCCTTGCGTGCTGCTGGCCTGCTGCATTCAATATACACTTGCATTGCATCTGGTATTTAAAACATTTTTTTCTGATTTACTCCTCCTGATTCATAGATAGAAAGGTTGTCTCCTCTCTAAAACCCACCAATACCATCCTGCAGTCCCTGCGTGCTCAGATGGGCTCCATCATGGACCACAACCCTGATGGTTTGGCTTCGGGAGGCAGGAACATGAGGATGCTGCATTGCTTCATGTCTCCTGGCCAGTCCCGTGCGTCCCTGCAATTGAGAGTCCAGCAACAAACCCCTGAAACACTGAAGCACAAAATAACACCATTTCCATTTAAAAATTACAAGGGTGGGGTGCTCAGCTGCATCCTGGCTCTGTCCAGCTGCATCCCTCCCGGGCAGCTGTACCATCCCTCGGGGGAGACAGAGGGCACGGCACCGGGCAGCTTATATAGCTGCAAGCAAAACCTTTGCAGGAATTATTGCCAGATGGATTTGAAGGTTTAACTATTTAAATTTAGCTAATTAATCCTTTGCTTAATTTAGAGGGGAGTTAAGGGGTGGGGAAGAAAATCACACGAGGCAGCAAGAGTGTGAGTGATTCTGGTTCTGCTGGCAGAGGAGGTGGTGGTGGAGCAGAGGGATAACAGCAGTGTCTCAAACCTAATCCCCTCTTAGGATCACGTTCATCTTTTTTGGCTCTGTCAGGCACCAGTTCCCCATACTGGGATTTGTTGGTTTTTTTTTGTTTTTTTTTCAGCAATAAAAGCTGCTGGGATGGCTCATCTGCTGTTGCTGTCTACAACGGCCATACCGCTATGGCAAAATAGAGCCTGCAAAAAAGGCCATTGCTGGTGTCCTAACACACACCTGCAAAGACCACTGTGCCTCCTATCCTTTGCAAAATTTAAAGAATAATTTTAAAAGTCCCTGTCCAAACTGGTTTTGCTCTAAGTAATTTGCTGGGGGCTGGAGGATGAATGGAAGGGTAACATCCCATGAACCAAGCAGATGAAAAGGGGTGAGCTTTCCAAACAACTTCTCTTACCTATCTTATTAAACTATTTTTGTATGCATCTCTGACCAAGACCAATGATGAATTCACATCCTGGCATCTGGGGAATACTCAAAAAGAGTATTCTGTCTGTTTTCAGAGGCACTCGCCACACCTTGCTCCTTCTCGGTGGATTACGAAGGAGAAAACCAGGAAGGAAAAAAATCCCCTTAAATTAAAATGATTTCTTGGCCATTTTAACAGGGTTGAAGAGAAAACTGCTGAAATCTCTTGATTTCTTTCATTCAGGAGACCAAAGTGGCCAGCCAGGATAACTAATTTTCTTCCCAAACATGGTGAAATGCGCTGATACACACACCAGGGGTTTTATCTCTGCTTCGGCAGGGTGGGGATTACTGCTGAATATATTGAAACTAAAATTATGCTGAAATCAGTAGGAAGCAAATACTGCCTCATTGCTTCCACGAAGGTGCGTTAAAGGCAATTACCAAAAAATACCCTTCGAGAAGTAAATGGGTTGCAATTAAGTTATTAGCAGCCCGGTGCCAGCATTCCCCAAGGATTGCTTGGATCATGGTTATCTCCAGATGAAGAGCGTAGTTCTGCTTAACCCTTCTCTTTCGACTCCTCTTGGTGTGAGTCCATCTCCTCCACCCCGCTCTGGCCATGCCCATCACCGCCCCACTGTCCTTGGGGGTGACACGTGGCATCTTAGGGACCGGGATGCTGAGATGGGTTGATACAGATGTGCTTGGTACCTTAGGAACCCTGCTCATCACCCTTGCACCTCCTCCTCTCAGCCAAGCCAGAAGCATGTCTGCTATCCCATATTTTTCCACCAAGGACATATTGCTGGGATTGATGGACACTCAGTGAGGTTGTGAATTCCTCTTCCTTTCTGTTATCCATCCTGCTGGGGCTGCTTTCCCATCCTAGTTCCTGTCTGGAAGGCACAGGAGGGCCAGGAAAACACTTAAACAAAAAGCAAGGTCAATAGGGATCTTCCTTATCTATCAAAAGGCCCCTGTAATTCAGTGTAATCATCAAGGCTGTGGAAAAAAAAAAAATGCCCTTTTATGAACTGGTTCCGCAGGCACATGGCTGAGGAATGCAAGTAGGGAAATAGCTGAAATATTTCAAATGCATGAGTCCACAGCAGCGCCGCTGCAGCTTAATATTTATGTTGGTTACTCTAAACGCATTAACTCACAAATTTCAACGTGTGCAAGGGATGTTATGCAGCATTTCTGCTCAGAAACCCCTCCTTGTGATCCTTTGGGCATAACCACTGGTGCCACGCAAAATCACGGGATGAGAGCTGCGGGACCAGGGGGGGAAATAGCCCCTTAATTAAGCTTCAACAAGGAGACTGGTCGCTCCTCTGGTTATTACAGCTGGGGTTTGAAGGTCAGATTAATAAAACCAGGCGGGACAACGGTCAGCTCCATCCCTGTTGCAGCAGATTTCAACCTGGCTGGGGGAGCTGAAGTTGGTAACATTCAGAACAAGAACCAACAGTAAGGAATTTCTCCCAACTTTTTGTTGCACTCCCAGCAATCCAGCCCACTGTCTGATTTAGGGCTGAGAATTTTTTTTTTTTTCTGGGACCATAAATATTTTACAGTGAATCATTTCTTGCCCAAACCTATTAAACAAGAGTCAAAGAAAATGTCTTAGAAAATAAAGTCAGGATATTCCTTCCACAGCCATACAATCTTCCCAAGAGTAATGCTTACCAATAAGTTTTGCCATCCTGTCTCAGCTCAGCACTAGAGTCAGGTTACATATAAATAGGCCCAGACTAAAGCAGCCAGAGCCTGGGACACAGAGGGAACATCTGCACCAGTAGAGAGAAAGGCGTGATTGGTGCTGGAAGAGAAATAGCTGCAGGTTCTCTTCAAAGGGTGGGATCAGGTTCCATCAATCTGCTCAACTACCATTTAATTTGGAGCCTACAACTGTTGCTGATTCCCAGTTTCCAGTCAAGGGCAATTATCTTTTGTGATTTCTTTGTGTCTGCATCTTTAGGAGCCATATACATTTAAATGCAGTTCAGGTTTCCAGGAGTATGTACCGCTGCTTCGCTTTCCTCTAATGATTTATGATATACTTAACACAGCCGTTTGCAGTGATGCAATATTAACATAACAGCTCAATAAACAGACTAAGAATTAACTGTTCTGACTTTTTTTTTTTTTCCTTCTAAATTTCAGGGGTGACAGCAAACTCCCTATACTGCCTTCTTCTCCATGGTTTTGCCTAGTATTTATTTTTCTAGAGGCAGTGCAGTGCTGGATGCCATGGGCTGGTCCGTGGGATGCTCTCTGCTTCAGCAGATGTGACCTGCATTTACCAGGGTATTGCTGAGACCACCCATTTCTCGTGGCCTGGAACAGCGCCAGCAGCCTCCACGAGCATCTCCCTGCAGTTATCTCCCAGCCCTGGCTCAGGATGCTGCACCTGGGGGGCAGCCCCACAGCAGCAGGGGAGCCCAAAGAGACTGCAAAAGGGGGTCAGAACCTGCAGCTGCGTGGGCATAGATTCCTTTCAAGCACCAAAGGAGAATTGCTTTCCAAAATATATGTGCATGCATAACAGCTTCCTGTTAGAGGGCAAATTTCAGGTAGAAAGCTTTCCCTCCATCATCCCTGGGGTCGCAGAAGACTAAACAGATTGTGGATAGGGAAAGGGCAGGAAAGCCTCGTCTGTTATCACACCCAACAGCTCTGCGCTCCTTCAAAGGCTGATCGCTGGCTTTTTACCCACTTGGTTTTGCAAAACCAATGAGAGCCGACAGCCATAGATTTCTAATGTTCCACATTAGGATCTGGTCACCCAGCACTGGGAAGAATTTTGGTACTCGGCTGTATTCAAAGGAAGAAATGAAACTTCAACACCCTCCCCAAATCCCCCTGATGACATGCAAAACTGGGAAAATAAAGTATGTAATGACAGCAAATGGAGCTGTGAGGAAACGAGTCCTCTTCCCTGATGATGAATTATACTTCGCTTGCAACAGATGCAGCTCTTTATATTTGTTTTTTGCATAAATCTACATATTAGCCTGAAAGCGACTGCACGTGCTCTGTGTTGCCTCGGCTCCATTGCTTGCTGCTCATTTCAGCTGATTGCCTTCGAGCGCGGGGTTGGGGCCTCCGAGCACAGCTTCGCTCCAGCAAAATGGCCCAGCCCCATTTTGTGACTTTTCCAGACCCAAAAACACAACGAGGAAACCCTGCTGATGGGGATGGCATCTCCCCAGCCCCAAGTGATGGGCAGAGCCCTGGGGGTTACAGCACCCACCGAAACCAAGAGGAGATGCTGCCAGAGCCATGGGTCTTGTTCTGCAATTCCATTTATATAATCTATAATTGATTATGTGGACAATAGATTCCTGGAGCTGGGATGGCCAGTGAGGATGGCTGTTGGTGTACTGCTCCTGGTTTGCCCCAGGAGTCTTATTCCTCAAGAAATCTAGAAGCGGGAGCATGCATGGGGTGCAGGTGGTGGGAGGAATACTCTGCAATCCCATCCAGAAAAGGCAAAAAGGATAGGAACCAAATATAATTATCTTATTAAATGGTGAGCCCATTTTTTTCAGCTTTTCATAATCTTGTTTAATGCTATTGGTGTCAAGTTAAATTATTTTTAATTGCTTTTTTTTACAAAATGCATCTGATGAATTTATGGTTTGCTCTATAGGATCTCCCAGAACATAATTATCTGAGAGAATTTATTTTCCTCTCCTCTAAGGAGTCTTATTTAATACCTGTGCACTGGAAATTGAAGCGATGAAGCAGGAAACAATTCCTGCAGTGTCTCATTACTGGGAGCAGCCTTGTCCTACAGCCATGGGGAGCAACCTCGCCCTCGCAGGCAAGAGCCTGGCTTGTTTTGCTCCTTCCCCCGTCCCATCTTGCCAGCCTAAGCAGCTCCTGCTGTCCCCCAAGCTTGTCCCCTCCTCTGGGGCAGGCTCAGGGATAATCCCTTTACTGGTGGGAGGAAGGCGGCTCCATCCCCACTGAAGGCTCACTTTTAACAAGCTGGGTGAAGCAAGGGATGTCTTTGAGGTTGAATTTAACAACTGAAACAAACTTTTGCCATTTTACAGGGTGAAAGCGTTGCCCACAAGTGGCTGCGGGGCGCGGGAAAGCATGCAGGGAAGTCATCAGCACTGGTGACAGCAGAGAGGATGCAGGTACCAACTGTCCCCGCGCCCTCTGGTACTGTAAAGCCGTTTTCCATCACAGAGGACGGGTGTGGAAACTCTTGCCAAAGTGGGTTTAAAAAAGGTTGAGGAACAATGGTCTCGCAGGTGGGGCTAAAGGCTGGGGGGGGGGTTTTGGAGGGTCCCCGGTGCCCATGGCTCTGCTGCCCTGCCCAGGTAGAGCATCTTCCCGACCTCTCCCCTTGTGTGTGGCATCAGACCAAAGCTACCTCCGTGTCAGAAGGACTCCACCATCTACAGGGACAGAGAAACATGCTTTCTTTCCCCCCTCATGACAAACTGAAGATCAAAAAGCTCGGTTTCAGGAAGCTCTTGCTACGGAGCAGCAGGTCAGAGGGATGCTGCAGAACTTGGCGCACAAATGCCAGGCTAGGACAGCAGAAAATAGAAAGCAAATTGCCGTGAGCTATTACTCTAGAGGAAAAATCTATTTCTGATACGTGCACTATTTAGAGAGAGAGATTGCTAGCTAGACTCAGGCTGTAACCCACTTAGGCAAAGCTTCAGGCATAAAGCAATGGCATTGCCAGCTCCTGGCTGCTTGTTCACCAGTGACACACCGGCACAGCATAGCAGGATGGAACACACCTGAGCTATGTGGGAACACCAAGGGAACAACATGGCACATATTAAAAGGCTGGATTAGTGGTGCACAAGGCTAAATTCCAGGTCTTTAGGCTAAAGCCCTGGCAGGTTTTGGGTTGTTCGTGTGAGCTCTGAGTTCCCCCACACTGGGATGTGAAAGCAGATCCTCCCTGGTCCTGGGGACAGGAGCTGGAGGCTGTAAGATGTGCAGGAGACACCGCCATGGCCAGCACGGCAATATAGTCCTTTAGCTTCAGCTGAGTACACTGGGCAGGAGAAGGTCTCCTGCCTGCAACCATGCAGAGGATTATCACTAACATGAGCTCTCAGTATTCCCTGACCTGAGCCCTGTGATGCAGCGAAGAAGAAAATCTCTCAGTATGATGGAGAGAGATGCTATTGCTGAAGGCATCTCCCCCTACTCCCAGCAAGGCTTCAAGGTGTAGGCTGAAAACCGAGATACAGGTGCCGGTATTTTGTCTCAGAAATGGGCAGGAGGCTTACGCTGCGTCTACCAGGAGAGGCAGGCTCCCAAACAGACATTAGATTCAGTTCCCTACAGTCATTGCGGGATAATATCTTGAATAAACCAACTGTATCTGTTTAAATACCTCAACAAGCAACATACCAAGCACAGGAGTTCAGAAGTGGTAGATTTAATCCAGCTCTTGAGAGCTTTCTCTGTTTATTTTCCAGGACCCTTGCAAGGCAGAAACTCCAACTCCAGCTATTCCCAAACTGCCAAGTGGGTGGGTTGGGTATTTCTGACTGCGGTGGAAGAAAGTGTGGGACTAAAGTTTGCATTCCTCTGCAAAAAGCTGAGTAGCAGAGCTAAGGAACAGAAGTCCCTTTCCACAGTATAAAGCCTGATCCTACATTATATGGAAAAAAAACCCTGAAGTTAACTCCCAGGACCAACCCAGACTGTGTAGGGCAGCGTAGCCCATCACTGTGGTGAATTTCTGCATCTCCAGAGCTCACACTGCAGCCTGGGCTTCGGCCACAGCCTCGTGCTGCTGGTTTTCCCACTGGAACTGGAAGTCGGTGAAATAGAAAGTGAATAATCCTCTTAGCGGGGCTGGCGCCGGCTGCCATGGCCCGTGCTGTGCTCCAATTAACACCAGCGGCTAAGCCTCACTGGAGGTTTTGTTATTAATTATGGGAGGGAGGGAGCATTGAGCATGCTTAGTGCACGGCTGCTTGGGCTGGGAGAAAGGACATGTCCTAAAATAACTCACAGGGGAAAAAAAATAATGCCTTGAAAGCAGCACAGAATCAGCACCATCCCCACAATGGAGGACAGACCCCTCCAGCCACCCCAGTGTGGTGGGGACTGGTCATGCTTGGGTTCCCCACAGACACCCCATGAACCAGGGCCTGGGACACACTCCTGAAAGCCAAAATCTGATTTTTCCTGGGGCTGGAAGGTCTGGAAATGGCCCCAAGGTGTTGCCTTTGCCCCGAGAGCCTGGTGTGGAGCTCAGCGTTCACTTTGCCCCCGAACCAAATCCCTTTCCCATCCGTAGTGTCAAACCTGCCACCAAATACAGCCCAAGTGTTGCTTCTGCTTCAACAGAATTTGGAAATTGGAAGGTAACCCTTGTCACTTTTCCAAGCTGACATTTCATCTATGGTTATTCTTTTAAACAGAAGGTTGCAGAGTATGTCGGTTTGTGTCAAGGCAATTTCTGGGGTCTCAAGGTTCCACTGATCTCAAAGGAAAACCTCGTTCGTTTGTTTGGTTGTTTTAAACACAGAATTCAGTAGCTTTCAATTATTTTCTTTCTGGGAAAAAGCAAGAAGCCCTCCCCAAACATGCAGAGGATGAGACAGGACGGGAGCTGTAGCACCTTACAGTCTGGCCGCGGACATGGACCCATTGCACCCATTGCCTCCCATTGTCCCCCAGACCATCTCCCCCTGTCCTGCGTCCCGGGCACACTTATCATTGTGCTTCTTGAATAACTCGTTGAAAAGTTTTAGCACACTTGATAGCTTTTCCATTTAACAGCGAAAACCCGTAAGTAATGACAACGTACTTAAGATAAAAGAGCTTGACGATGTTAAATAGGGAATTGCTTCGTTAGGCACAAACCAGTGCCTTCCCCTGGCCTGCCAGATAAAATTGTGTGCCTCTCTAAAGGGACGTGATGCTTAAAAATAGTCTGCTTCGTGCCAAATGCTTTTTAAGAGAACCCAAGGTTGTTACACACCATAGGAGGAGATTTTTCCTCTCTGCTTTGGGTATTTTGCAGCTCTTTGGGCAGAGGGAAGTGGGGATATTGCTGGCACCCAGGAAAGTGCAATCCCAACAGCCCAGGGTTTGTTGCCATGAGGATGGCTCAGGCTACCCAGCTCCCACAACACAGATGCCCTGCAAGGATGGCTGAAGAAAGCAATTCTTCCCAGAAGCTGCTTTTCCTATTTTTTCCCATATTTCCCATGCTTGGAGGCTTTGTGAGGAGGTGCAGGAGGGACCCATGCCTGGGGCAGGTCTGCCTGCAACTCCTGCCGCAGGCACCTTCTTACCCTTATCACATTGGTTGGAACAAAAAACATGTAATTCTTAATGCTGCAATACAATTGGAAAGAGATTAGCCTTGGAATGAGATTAGGGGAGCTATTAATTGAACGGGAATTAATAAGTGTGCAGCTCTTGGATGCTGGGAGCTAGAGAAAATGAAAATAACCCCTTCCAGGCTGAGCAGGATGGACAGACGGACAGCACACAACACTGGGCTCTTCCTATTTTGAGTATAGGCTTATTAGCGTGGCTGTACTCTCAGAGCTCCGCTGCACTTCGTCTAGGGAGGGCAGAGGCGGATGGTGAGAGCTGCTACAGATCCCATTAGGAACTACTTTCCCAGCCAGCTCCTCGTTTTTGCCGTGGTTATTAATGCCTCCGGACAGATCTGGGCTGCAGAGCGGAGGTGGATGGAGGAACATCACCCACATCCTGCCCCGGACCCCGTCCCTGGGGGCTGGAGCCATGCTGAGCTGGGGGGACCCCCTCCCTGGGGGCTGGCTCTGAGCAGAGGGATCATTGCATCTTCTCCCCCTCCACCCTCAGCATGATATCCTCAGCAGTGGCATCGATGCTCTGTCCCGGGGGAACTCCAGCATACCCCTAAGGGATGCTGACCACGGCTGAGGAGCAACAGCCGGCCCTCTTTGCAGCTCTCCTGCTCTAGAAAACATCTGACAAATGCTGGTTCCTCAGTGCCCTTATCTCTGGGAAAGGTGACAAAGTGGGGGCAGGGACAAGCCGTGCTGTCAGGAGCCCGACAAATGCAGTTTCCCCAGAGTGTGCAGCAGGTTTGAAGAGACTCAGGACCAGAGCTCAGCTTTGTAGCCTCCACCCCTTGGGCTTTTGCCCAAATACAGCCCAGGAGCCCCCACGTTTCTGCAGGATGTGTGTGTGCAGCTTTCTAGGGATCACATGCGGAGAGGAGTGATGTGCAGGCTGCATCCCAAGGGGACACAGCATTATTCCAGGCAGTAGGTAAGTACAGCATTGCTCCTCCTCCCTGTGCACAGCTCCAGCATCACTTCTCCCTGCACAGCTCCAGCATCGCTTCTCTTCTGTGTCCAGTCCTGCCAGGGCTCAGTCTCAACGGGCTGTTTCGTCCCCTCCCCACAAGAATTATCTTAATTTTCCCACTCATGGAGGGCTGGCCATGCCAGGAGCTCCCGCTGCTGTCCCCACGCTGGGCAGAGGCCAGCGATGCACAGCATGGGCAGAATCATTTTCCCTGGGAGCAATCTTGAAGACACATTTTCCAGTCATGAATTTCACTCAAAATGGTCCAGCTGTTACCGAGAGCGTGGCTATGTGAACATGTCTTGTCTGAGTCATTAACATGAATTAAATCCCACTCCTACAGCTCTGGGCAGCATGGCCAGAAGTGCCCGTACCCTGGATTTCCCCCATGGACCCCAGCTGCGGATTCCCCCTCCTGCTTGTCTCTGCACACCCACCGCTTGGTTCAAGATGCTGAGTCACAAACGCAGCCACACACCGAAAGGAACTGTCACACTGCAGCCCCTCGCACTTGGGAACTGCAGGTGGATTTTTTGCCCTGTCTGAGCAGAATGTGTTGCAATGAGATATCCAAGTCCCAAAAGGTTTGTGTGAGACAACTGGGTGCTTACAGGGCCTCACTTACACCCACAAATGACCACAGCTTAAAAAGAATTTCCTTTAAAATTTCCAGACGCACAAGCTACCTTAAGGTCACACCAAGAAACCTGTCAACTGCACTTGATATATGCCTTAAGAAAAAAACAGTCCACATACAATTCATCAAATAAATCAGGTTAAGGTTTAAAGTATTGACTTAGGATAAATTAGGATCTCTCTCAAGGATCCTGTAGGTTTGCCTGAAATACGTTGGCATTGTGGCTGTTACTGGTTAATAGCAGATGCACCCCTGAACTCTGGAAGTTGCAATACATGGGATGGTGCAAAGCACTAGCTAATGCATTTTGCTGCATTTCCCCCAAGATCTCTGCAAGCTGCTGAAAAGCAGCAAGAGGTGAGCTCAGGCTGAGCTGGGGCTCTGAGATCAGAAATGCTGAAGTTCTTCACTGTCCTTTCGGTTTCCCCCCAGTGCTTCTACAAATCCTGCTGTGTCTGAGCTTCTTCAGAGAAGGGATGCGATTTTTTTTTTTTTTTTCACATGTACCCACATTATATCAAAAGGGCTCAAGTCCTGATGTTTCTACTGCATTACAATTTACAACACTATCTGTAAGGCAGTGAGCCAGACGGGCAGCCACACTCTCAAGCGTTCAGACTGAGCTTTATTTAAAGGATCTGTCTCCCAGACTGTGTTTCTACAGAGGTGGCTACAGAAAAAAAAAAAAAAAAAAAAAAAAAGGGGGAGAAAAAAAAAAAAAAAAAAAAAAAGAGAAAGTGGCCAGTGCAAAAGCCGAGCGCAGGCTGAAAGCATCCGATGCGCAGTGTACTCACATTCATCTTCCACCCCAGGCTCCTCTTTCAAGCCATTTTGTGAGTGATCCCAGGCGGAGCCCCGCGCCGGCTGCCTACGGCTCCACTCCCTCCTTCCCCTGCCCGCTGCTGGCCATTCCTCCCGGACTTGCCAGTTGAGTGGAAAAATAGACTTTTAATTCATTTGGCATCAAAGATTCCAGCTTAACTCTTCCCAGCAGCTGTCGTGTCCCAGCAAAGGAGCTGTGGTGCCAATCGCTTCCAATATAATCTCCTCTCGGAATGACCAAACGATTCCTGGACTTGTCTTAACCCTCCGGATGGATGGAGATCTCTTGGCAACGCTGGGAGAATATGATGCTGCTCTTTCCAAAAGCCTTCCCTTTTACGTGCCTCGACCTTGCAAGGGAAATCCTGTCTCATTTGAATTATTCATCATACTTTCTGTTCTGCCAGCTCCAGCATACATTTTCAATCATTAATATGTCATGACTTTTTATCTTTCAGACTTTTATCTTTCCTTCTCCACAACTTGCCGCTTTCAAAATAACACCTTAGTGGCTATTTTAATTAGCATTCATCTGATTTACTAAATAAATAAATAAATAAATAAAGTCTCCATCCTAGTGCACGCCTTTCCTGATGGGAAATACCACTTGAACAGCTTCAGGAACAGGGATAATGCTGGCTGGTTCTAGCTAAAGCAGTGCAAAACATGTCTGGAGCTCGTGCTTTTGGCAGGATTTCCCAGCTCGCGAGCCTGGCTGGTGACAGAAGGCAAGGCAGGCTCCAGCAGCAACAGGAAAAAAAAAAAAACCTGAGGAGGGTAACGGTGCTGTGAACTCTAGAAAAGAGCTTGTTTTCATCCTTTTTAAGTAAAGCTGATGGCAAACGGTGGCATTCTTGCTGATGGCTGGGCTAGGCTGTACTCCCTGCGGTGCTGCTCAGCGGGTGCATCCCTTGGGCTCACCCAGCATCTGGCCCTGGAGCATTGCCTGATGCTTTGGTTTGTGGCGATCCCAGACCTGCCCTGGAATCTGGAAATTAATTAAACTGCACAGAGGATCCTCAGCCCTTCTGCACAGAGCCCAGCCGGGACCCCGGGCACTGGGGCCAAGACCCCAGCTCCCTCCAGTCCAATGGGTCCGCTCTCTCCAACAGACAAGATTGATTAATTGAAGGTCAGATGGAGCAATTGGCCAGTTGCTGGGATGCTAACGCTTGTCTTGGATCCCATTGCTTGACTCAAGGCTGGAAGAGCTGAAATTTCTGTCCCGTTATCTGAAGAGGGAAATGACATTTCAGCAGCAAGGAACTCCTGCCAATAAAATCTCAGCCTGAACTCATTGCTTTCATCATCCTGTGAATTATCTTCTGTACTTGAGCTGGGCTTGTTGTTAAGTCTGGGCTGTGGCTATGGAAGGAGAATGGTGACAAGCACCTGGCCAGCCCTAGGCACCCCCAGTGTGGGATGCGCAGGCTGCTGCAGCTGCAATCTAGCTGAAAGAGGAACAGATACAACCCACCAATTTCAACAAAATTTCCTTGTTTATGGATTTTACATAAGAACCAAAACTGGTTTTATAACAGCGATGTGGCAGGAGCTGGAACTATTCAGCATCATGGTGCGCAGGACAGATGGATGCTTGCACCCTTGCAGCCTCCTGCTCCACTCATGGGTTTGGGGAGCTTTTCTCTACTCCTAATTTATTTCAGCCATGTCTTATCTCCCAGCTGATAACCAACTGACAGATGGTTTTGTGCAGCCAGCGGCAGCAGCAAGGTGGGACCCGGGTGAGTCCTCCAGCCAGAACTGCTCTTCGCCATGCCAACACCGACATTTCACGTTTTACTTGAGCTATGCAAGCATTGGCTGCCTGCTCCAGCCCATAACTGACTGTAAATATTTACACTGACTTCTCCTACGGCTGGAAGTGTGAAGCTGCACTTTAGGATGGGCTCTCCTTGGTTCATGCAGGAGTGGGCTCCAGGATCCAAAACTCCAGGAAGCTATTTCTCAGAGTTAGTGAGATTTTTGAAATCACAGATTGTGAACCAAGAAGTAATTTCTAACCAGCATGGCTGGGAGCTGCGCCCTGATTTCACTGAAGTGATTAAAGGCAGGATGCTGCACACATCCAAACGGCAAAGCTCCCTCCCCCTCCATCTGAACTCGGGTGGTAGCTGTGCTGGCTCATTTCTCTCTCTCTAGCACCAGACCTAAGATATTACATATTTCAGTATTTTCTAGCATGCTAGAAATTTTATGGCATTTTCTAATGCTGTGTGCTCCCAACACAGAGGCGGGATTTGGGTACAAACCGCAGACACCGAGCCTGCAGCACCCATGGCCCCGCCTGGGCAATAGGCACAGCCGGCCCCAGTGGCAGCGATTCCTTGGGTTGCTTAATCCCCCCTTTCCAAGACAGGATTAGGACTTTCTCTAATAGGTTTCCACTAATTCCTTAAGAGAATGGAGAGCAAACAAATACATCTCTGCCGCTAAGAAGTTTTTCTTGATGCTTGTGCTGTCATCTTCTTCCTGTGCCCATCCTTTGAATACATCTCAGCAAGTGGTCACCTTCCCCAAAATAATTGCTTGGAAACAGCTACAAGCACATTGCTTTCCTCACTGTCTGCACAGACCACAAAGCCCACGCTGCCTGCAAGCCTTAGAGCAACGAGAGAGTGATGGGCTGGGCAGGGGTCAAAGGCAGCAGAGCTCTAGCTGGGGGAAGAGGCTGTACCAAACCCCAGCCCAGCTCTGGTATGCTCTGCCCCTCCAGGATTAGGTACCCCTAAGGGTAATGAAGGACGAGCATCCTTCATCTGTCCCAGCCTAGTGCTGGCCACAACACCCTGTGTTGGGTCCAAAACATCGCATCCTCCTCCCCTGGGATGCTGCAGGCTCCTAAAATAATCTCATAGTGCAAACAATGTATGATGGGCTTGTGGGAGACCACAGATTATTTTCATAGCCTGAGTCCTGACGAAGCTGTCAAACATGGTCAAGGGCGGCGATTCCGTCCTGCAGCTGTGTGGTTCTGCCAAGCGGAGCAGCCGGGGGTTAGGAGGATGCTCTGTAGGTTGGGAGCTAAGGAGATATTAAAGGTAATGAATAAAAAAAAAAATCAAGTAATAATTGCATGGAAGCAGCAGCATGAAGTCCCCTGGACCCCTCGTTCCCCCCTTAGGTGCCAGTGGAGCTCCCATGTCTGCCAGGCTCCGTGTAACAGGGTTTGCAAACCCAAGTGCTGCTCTGCTCAGGAGCCTCTCACTCACTTACAAGCCTATTTTGGGCAATAATTACAAAAAAAAAAAAAGTTAAAAAAACAGGTGAACATTTCTACTCTTGTTAAGTTTTCTAACAAAGCAAGGATGCCTGAGTTTCAATGAATCTCTGAGAAGACCTTACAAGTCCCTTTCGGTGGTAGCTGCAGGGCTGCTCCTGTCCCCACAGCCGCGAGACAAGGCACTTGAGGCAGGCACAGGAGCCTGGCTCCTTTGTATACTGCAATTTCATCCTTGTCTTGTTGTATTTGCATTTGAAGCTGCTATCAACCGCCAGGGAAATGAGGAGCTTGCACAAAATTTGGAATAGCAAGAAGAGGATGAAAGTAACCCAAAGAAAGGCTGTGAATGCACTGAATACACCCGGCTGGGAAGCGCTGTGCTCATGGCTTCGCAGGAGCGAGGTGATGCTGTACCAACACAATTCCCCATCAGCAAAATGTTCAGGTGTGGAGATATTTGAGGGCTGGGAGAGCTGCAATGAGGGCAAGATGTGTTGGCGAAAAACCAAAAGCAGCTTTTGCTCGAGGACCGGCATGTGCCTGGGGCTGGAGGGATGTGGGGAACAGGGTGTGGGACAGGTGGAAACCCCTTCAAAGGGCTAGAGGCTACTGTGAGATGATGTGTGTTCACTTCTGCAGCTCTAACTCAATCGTTCCACCCCAAGGCACCTATGTTAATGCCTGCAAGGTGGGTTAGGCACTGGGATGCTGTGCCCCGTGCGCAGCGAGGTGTTGCTTCACCTCCTCGTGGTCCCCTCTCCCTGCTGTGGTCCTAGTCATCTCCCCCAGGATATGCTCTTCCCTGGGCCCCAGACCAGAAGCAATTCCAATCTCAAGCACAACACAAATCTCCCCCATCTTCCCTCCCCCTGCAGTCCCAAGCAGCTGATGTCATGGTCCTTGCTCTCACCCATCACCAAGGCTTTGGAGAAAGGCAAAGAAAAAAGTCTGGCTGTCATCCAGAAGATGCTTGGGCAATACATGTGGCCTGGCCTCTGCAAGAAGCTGTTCATCTCAGCAGCCCAGTATTTGGGTGGTTACTGTCCCTCGCCATCTCTGTCCTTGCTGCCTCTCGCAAGATACGCCCAAACCCCATGGCATCGTTCAGGGATGATGAGGAGGCACTCTTGATCAGGGCCTGGAGGGAATGAGGGGGTAAGCTGAAAGAGGGGAGATTTAGATGACATACTATGAAGAAATGCTTTCCTGTGAGGCTGGTGAGGCACTGGCCCAGGCTGCCCAGAGAAGCTGTGGATGCCCCATCCCTGGAGGTGTTCAAGGCCAGGCTGGATGAGGCTTTGAGCAACCTGGGCTAGTGGAAGGTGTCCCTGCCCCATGGCAAGGGGGTGGCACTCGATTATCTTGAAGGTCTCTTCTTTCAACCTGAACCATTCTGTGATTCTATGATCGCCAAAGGAAACCTGCATTGTATTTCAGTTTCCTCTAATTAACGGGCTGTGCTAAGTTGACCTGGCATAAATTGATAGCTTGGGCGACTTGCCCTGGAGTTATCTGTGTACATATTTCATCAAGTCACCTTTAAAAGCGCTGAGGCGGCAATGCTGGCCTGGCTGAGGTGGGGGCTGTGAGGGGGCACCTGCGTTTTGGGCTCCTTTGCAATAGGAACCAGTACAGGTGGCATCCCCTGAGACGCAGAAGAAAGGCAGCTCTGCCCAGGGTCATCGCAGGGGACATTGCTTGTGTGTCAAGGGGATGATAACCTGAGGAAGTCCAGCTGCTGGGATTGCATTTACCCCAGAGGCATTTTATAGTGTTATTCCCAGAGCTACAGGAAACTTCTATTAGAGAATTAAAATTTGTCACAATTTGCAAACCTAAGTCACCCCAAAATAAGTCATGCTTTTTGCCAGAAACCATTTGAACCGCTGTTGTCCCAACCTGAACGAGGTGACACCAGCTGTTTTCCCCTTCCCACAGTGCAACCAAGTTAAAGCCAATGGGTGAAGCCATGGCATCTCCACCAGCATCATCTGCTCCCATCCAACTGCCAAGGACCAGCAGCAGCATCTCCTCCAGAGCCCCCACAGCATCCTCCCCAAACCGATCAGCCCCCGCTGTCCTGCCAGCCTGGCACTGGCTTCTCAGCCTTTGCTGTTCACATTTAAGGGAAAGGGGGACAGAAGACGGACAAAAACTCATCTCTTTGCTATTACTGCCTTACCAGCCTCTCTCCGTCACACATGGGATTGGCAAGAACAAGCAGCTACATAAAGTTCCCAGGTTTCATGCAGTTTCTTCTGTTTTAATTAAATCCCACTGTCGTTTTTATTTACTCAAAATTTTGTCTTTTCAGTCTGCTCGCTCAGCTCGTGTTGAAACTATATAATTAGCACCAGTCATTATACAGCTCCCCAGAGTTTTCAAAGTTGGCAGATTTTTTTCATCCATTTTAGACTTTTAGAATTCCGTAATAATAATTTTTGTAATTAAAAATATATAATTTGCTCAGAATGTTTAGTTCAGCACGGTCGTCTCCTTGCTCAGCCATGGGCTCAACCCTGTTAAACCTTTTCCAGGTCAGCAGTGGAGGACATGCTCTTCCCACACCTCAGTCCGTCAGACAATTAAGGGTTAACTCTGCTGTATACTTTTATTGCCATGTTTTATTTCATTATTACAAGTGTATTGTGAAATTTAATTGGCAGGTAGGTAGTAGAGCAGATTAAAATGCATTAACATTTATTGCAAGCTCTGTTTATATGCTTCCATTTATTTCTGGCTGACTGTGGTTCACAGCAGCCTGTTGTTTTTAGCATGGCAGCCTTTTAAATATGCCACTATAACGGCACTTTGTTTATTCCCTTGATGTATATTTGAAAGCGAGATTTACTTAACAGGCCTGATCTAAAATAAAACTTGCTGAAGTAAAAGAAATATCGGTAGCTTTAGGACTAGATCCTTTATTTTGCGGTTTTAAGAAGAGGTTATGCAAACAGGTATCAGCTTGGGACTCTCCGGGTCCAGCTAGCCTATTCCTGTGCTTCTGGAAGCTCCCATTCCCAGGAAATTCAGCGACAACACAGACTGCGACACCCAGGCACTCACAGAGAAGCTTATCCATCATGCTCTGCAGCCTGTGGGCAGGAGCCAGCAGAAGAAAGAAGGAAGGTGGATACCGTGCAATACATGGCTTGCGCATCTGTATTTAAGCAGATGTCAAACTGCACAAACCAGATGATGTTCCCAATAGAAAAAGTGTGATGGGTTTACCCTTGGCTGGGAGCCAACCCCACACAACTGCTCACTCACCCTCCCCCCTCCCAGGGATGGGGGAGAGATTTAAAGGGGTGAAGGGAAAAGAGACTTGTGGCTGGAGATAAGAGCAATTTAATAACTCAACTACAATAATAGTGAAAATAATAATATACAAATGTACAAATGAGTGGTACACAGTGGTACTGCTCACCACCTGATGACCAAGGCTCAGCCCATTACTGGCTAAAGATCCCAGAGCAGGGAGAGTCCCAAAGCTGCAATCCTGGGAATGAGATAAGAGCCCAAGTGTCCAAGGGACCGAGAGTGACTGAGGGAGGGAGACAACCCAGCGAGAGGGACCACCCAGAGAGAGACAACCTGGAAAGAGAGCTGACCCAGATGCAAAAGGGATGAGCTTCCAGAGAGTCCTCACCTCTATCCTGGGCATGACGTGTATGTTATGGAATAGAGCATTGGCCTCTTTGGGTCTCAGTCCCAAACCGCAGTGCGCTGTCTCCCCTCACAGCTTCTCCGGCCCCTGCAGACACTGTCACAGCAGAGAAGCTGAAAACTGGACCTTGACTGTCCTGGCAGCAGCTATAAGGATCACTGTTATCAACTTTCTTCTTAGCACAAATCCAAAACACAGCCTCTTAATAACTATTACGAAGAAAGTTAACTCTGCCGCAGCTGAACCCAGCACAAAACGTCATAAGCATCAGTGCCTTCATCCGCACCTGCTGCTCCAGGGTACCCACCACCCATCACACCAGGGTATCCATCGCTCCTAGCCTTCCTCTGCCGCGTTTCTGTCCCTGTTTCGGTAAGATGGGTTTCCTGTGGCAATGGACCCTGTCTGAGCTCCTGTTTAACACAGCATCCCCAGAGGCCTGCAGAAAAGCTTCCTCATTCTCTGCATTTATTCTGATTTTGTAGAGCTCTCAGCCATGCCTTTATTGCTGCTAAGGAGTAAAATATCCAGTGCTTGTCCCGCTCACTAGCCCCAAGTCCATGAAACAACAGGGACTGGGATAAAGCCATTCCAGAAGAGTACAGAGTCAGCATGGCTATTCAGGCAATAACAGCTCAATCAGTCATTTTAATTAAACTCCAGTAGGTTGATAGACAGCAGTCACCTCTGAAAGATGGGTATTGCTTCATAATCCTTCTTTCAAATTGCCTTCCCTGAGGTTACACTCAAAGAGATCAGTCTAATTCCTCAAGCATAAAATATTTTAGGAATCCCTTCAAACCTTAACATGCCAGGCTGTGATTAATCAGAAATTTGATTTTATATGTCTTCTCAGAAAGAAATACTATTGTATGAATCAGTTTTACTTCTTCCAAAAAAAGTGAAAAAGCTGAAGCAACAGTGCGGTGGACCCCAGACCAGAGCTGGAGGTGCCCCAGGCCCACTCTGGGCTGGGTGGACACTGGCCAGGCTGGAGCACTGAAAACTCAGTATATTAATCAATCTATGCAGGATGTGGTGGAGTTTTTGTCTTTCTTCACCACTCCACATCAAGGAATCACCCCTGAGAAGCCAGAGTAACTCCTGGTGAAATACCAGCCCTGTGGGGATGTGGGTGGAAAATGCAGCTGGAGCGAATGAAAACCCCTGAGACCCCCTACTCCTTGCTGCTGAATTAGCTCCTTGTGAATCACCTTAATTACCAGCTTAAAATCTGTGCCCCAGCTTAGCACTACTCATCAGTAAGGCCAAGAAGTGAAGATAAGTATGTGAACACACACATGGAAACATGTTTCATGGGGTGTAACCTACAGCAAGGATCCAGCCCCTCCCCAGTCCTGACCCCTCCGCACCCTCTGCAGCAAAAAGGGAGGCTTGGGAAGCCTCACTGGGCAAGAATCAACATTTTAGGTCAAAAACTCTGTGCTTTGGGGTCACTGGGTGCCATGCTGCTGCCTGGAACGCACCTTCAGGGCAGCTGTGAGGGGTGGTGATGGGTGGAAAAAGCATCAGAAGATGACCCCATCAGACCCCATCAGAAGAAGCCTGGGGTAGTGGGAGGGGAAGGCACAGGTTGGACAGTGGTGCTGGGATGCTGTGGCTGGTAACCCTGGCCCTGAGTTATGCTCATCCCATTTATTTTCCTGTTATCTCAATTTCAGTCTTTGCCAGTGGGCAGGAGACTGTGACATGGTAACTGTTGTGCAGGGCAGCAGCAAGAGAGAAGCAAGACAAGGGATGCTCTGAGCACCCAGTCTAAATCACTGCTTCTGTTCCTTATGGAGATAAAGTTAGGCTTTCTCCTAAAACCATAATAAGGAACAATCCCAAACTAATGTAATCCCCTGATAGCAAAAACCCACCTGCCTATCTGATCGCCAGCAGCACCCAGGGATGCTGAATACAAATGGGCTGGGGTTAAGCACTTCCAGGCCTTGGGAGATTTAACTTATAAAGCCATGTTTTATTTCTCTGAGCTGTTTTCCAAATGTATGTGTCACTTCATTTTCATGTCTTTGTATTGCTCTGAGCTTTTGAAATCTCTTCTTTGCCAGCTCAGGCTGAGCTTACAGTAAGCCATCAATATCAGCCATTCCGAATTAATGCCAAGAACTCCCAGCTAAAATTTCCTTCATCAAAAGAGATCACTGGGAGGAAGATCCTAGTAATTCTTTGTCCTTTGTAACAGCATTAGGATGTAAAAGTATTAAACAGCAATTATGTGTTATCTGGTATGTAAATGGCTATAATTGGAATTTATGAATAAAGTATCTTCTAATGTGGCTAAAGTGTGCAGCCTACCCCATTGTGCAGGTGTTACAGAGTGCCAGGATTTATCACACTCCAATTAAATGTTTGCATTACAGCAGTGACTGCCTTCATGGGTTACATTTTTTGGGATCCAGCCGGGGTGCGAAGGGGCTGGATGGGGCTGGTAGTTCCCTGCCCTGCTGCCACCAGCTGTGCCCCAGCAGCATTGTGATGCAGGGGCTACAAAAACAAATGGGAAAAAACTGGTTGTCAATGGCAAAAATTGTCCTTTTAATACATTGCAGGCAAGATTCCTAAGGAGCTTTCTAGGATTTCTCTTTCTCTTTTTCCACAGCCCATATGAGGTTTGAATTATTTGTGTTCACACAGTGTTGAGACCAAGATATTTCTCTACAATGCTACCATTTGGCCGAGCCAAAAAAGAAAAACTAAACCAAATGAAAACAAAAAACCCCCCCAAAACCTCAATCCCCTGTAGTTCATGGTCAGCAGCAGCCCAGGCCCTGCTCCTCTGGGACTGGCCAGCCACGCTGCATCCTTACCCCCCTGGCGCAGCTCATCCTCTGCACTGCCCCACCTCTGGTACCATAAATCATCTGAGAAAAAAACTGGAAATATTTCCAGCAACGAGAAAATTGCAGAAAGTTCAGAAATGGGGATTAATTCAAAAAGCACCAATATCAGGCAGCTTGTACATCAGTCTCTCTCCCCATCTATCGGCTCCATCGGTGCAAGTGGGGGAGAGGTGGGGGGTAGGAAAGGGTCTCCCCTTTTCCAAGCCAAACCACTATTAAATCATTCATGGACTAATTGACTTCTGACACCCCACACCACGCTGCCTGCTGCCTTTTTTTACATTTTGAGTGCTCATGGTGCTCCTTAGTGAAGCTTGGAAAGCTTCCCCCCACCAAGGGGAAATATTCTCTTAGATAATGGTAAGCCTATTTGGAATGCTAAAATCCTCTTTCTTAATGGACTAAAAGGAAGCTTTTAAAGTTTTAAACCACAGATGTTGGGATCTTCTGCTTCCTTGCAGGAAATTCAGGTTGACACTCAGAGAGAGGGGATCCCCGGAGAGGTGTCCTCAGTGCCCTGCTTAGAGTCTTTCATGTAGGTATATGCAAAATACGGTGTTAGCTGAGCATCTGAGAACCGTGTACAAGCCACTATCTGCAAGCCTCCTTCAGGAAAAAAAAGTTAAATTAAAACATACTTGCTTTATATGATATTTTGCCATTGCAGTTGCTGAGGGATGCACTAAAGGCTCAGGGGTTTCTTCTGGGAGGAGATATAGGGCAAGAAATCCCTTAAAGGTTTTAAGAAAAAGTGGAGAAAATGTCATTCGAAAGTGAATTTTTTCATTTTCAAGGATCAACATACACCCTGATCAAATACAAATAAGCTACACTGAAGGAAAGAAAGCAAAAACCAGAATTTGGCATTCTAGGTCCATCTGCTGTTGAAAATATGAAAATATCATGAAAATATTCTGTCTGCAAAGTATCTCCAGCATGGCCAGCTAATGGGAAACACCACCGAGCAAAGCAAGAGCAAAAACCATGCTGGAAGAGTAGAGACAACAGTAAAAAATGGTATGAAAGAGTCTTAAAAACCTAAAAAAGAAAAAAAAAAAAGAGAAAATCAACATGGGCTAGCAGTGGTACAGATGATAATCAGTAGGAGAGAGAAGACCAAAAAATAAAATAGGAAAAGATAAAGGGAAGAAATTGGACCAGCAGAAAACAGGACGGGGGAAGGTGTATGCAGCAGCAGAATAACCAGGAAAAAAACCCCAACAGGTGAAAATAAAAAGTTATTTTACAGCTGGGCAGAGGGGATGCCTGCACCAGGGGCAGGATCAGACCAAGAGCTGCAGAATGCTGGGCGATCGCCTCACCCCCTCCGCCTGTCTAAGGCGTCTCCCTAAGCCCTGCAGCACTGCTTGGTAAAAGATATTAAAGAGAAAGTCAGTCCATTAATTATTAAATAATGGGGGAGTATTAAAAATTGAAAGAAATGTTAGATAATTTAAAAAATAAAACAGCTGTGCTGCAGAGGGGGACGCTGGGCTCGGAAAAAGCAGGAAGAGCTGCCTCAGCTTGGTAAATAATTAATATGGCATTTAATTTATTCATATTTCTTTACTTTACTAATGTTCCAGAGAGAAAAGAAAGGCTTAAAGGATGGGGATGTGTAACTGTAGTCACAAGGAGAGGGAGGGAAGGCGGGGAGCCTGAGAGAGCCCACAAAGAGCTGGCCACCAGTGGCATGGCTGCTTTTCCTCTCCTGCACTTCCAGCATTACAAGAGACACATGTTTCACTAGTTTTCACATTAAGAGCATACTTTGATCTCAGTTTCTATCAATGAGGTGTCTAAAAATCAGCCCTGTTAAAAGCCAGCATTAATTACGATATTTCTTGCACTTGATGAGACAGATGAGATGTGCCTTGCACAGCACCTCAGGCATCGACAGGAGATATTCCCATGCCCTGCTCCAGGCTCTGGGGTCTCTACCATCATGGAAAGAGGCATTATGAAGAGCTCTCACTGTTTCGGAGGGGGTACAGGAGTATAGTAGGGTGGAAGCAGGTTCCCAGGATGCAACCGAGCGCAGAATGGGGATGGAGTGCTGCTGCTGGTGGGTACCGTTATGCCAAGGATACTATCTGGGTAGTTTTCCTTTTTTTCCCTGATTAAAAGGGTGTGAATTAGCCTTGGGTGTTATTTGCCCATGGTTTAGAGGAGCTCTCATAGAATCATGGAATGGTTTGGGTTGGAAGGGACCTTAAACATCATCTAGTTCCAACCCCCCTGCCACCAACCATCAGTTTCCAATTTTCTCCCTGAACTCTGTCCAACTGTCTAAACTGAGTTGGGTCCTCAGACACACATCATCAGCATAATCAGCAAAGCCCCGTCTTTCAGCCCCCTGATTTGTGATATGATGACGCTTTTGGACAATAACTAACGTGATCTATAGTCATGAGGATATAGTCCCTGGGTAAAGAGGAGATTTACAGCTCTGGCTATCATGGATATTTTACTCCTTAGCAGCAATAAAGGCATGGCTGAGAGCTCTACAAAATCAGAATAAATGCAGAGAATGAGGAAGCTTGCCAGGTAATAAAGGAAGTTCTTTAAATCAACAGGGAATTTAAGGGAAAGGTGACTGGAGTTCTGGAGCAAGTGTCGCACGAGCCCAGTAGCATGGCGTAATTGCTTCCAGCAATGCCTACTTTCACCCTGTGTTTAATGTCATGTCTATTTTATAAGTGGTTTAAGCTTAATTAAAATGTTTTAATAGATTATATTATACAGTTTTGTGGATCTTCTATTTATTCCATGGCAAACAAATACTAAGTTGTACATGTTGGGTGAGCACATGAGTGCGAAAATGATCTGGACCAAAGGCTGCTTCTGTTAAAAATCCTGTGATTTGGTTATAATAAAACAAAGCAGAGAATTACAACTGTAAAAGCCTGGGTTGATGCCTTGGGAATGATGTTTAATTTGCATTTTCCTCTCCATCTTTGCGCCAAGTACAACTCGAAATATGAGCTCAGGAAGGAAACAAGTACAGCCCTAAGCATTTGGAGGCCTGAGTTGACTTGTCAAGAAAAGAGATAACAAACCTTACATGTTCACCAAAACGAGGGAAAATAACAACAACAAAAAAGCAAATGAGAGAAATCAGAACACTGAACTCCTACTAAGCTAACCTTACCTATCAGCTGGTAATGATGATGCTCTTGCTATTGTCATTAACACATTAACAGTAATGGCTAGTCCAAGCCAGTCACCTGGGTTCCTTCTGCGGAGCAGTTCGTTCCACCTCTTTGGTGTCCACCTGGGGAGGATGAACCCCCCTGGAGCTGCCTCCCCTGCCTCCATCAGAACCACAGGCAACAGCCTGCTCTCACACAGCTAAAGCTAAGGGAGAGAAGTGCCAGCCTCGGGGTCAAATCAGCCATTTCCCACGTTAGAGGAAATGCTCCAGAGCAATCTTCTGTCAGAGATTTCACAGCCAAGTTTCTAACTTCACATGATAATCCTGAAATGTGGAACAATGTATATGTATTAATACATCAGACAGTGATGAAACTTAAACTATGCCTATTAGAATTTGTCTCTCTGGGTATAAATTTAAACCCTTTGCTCATTTGTTGAACCTAAGCATGGACAAAATGCATAATTTTACACTACCCTCCAGTGATTTCTTAGTGTCTGTCCCTACAAAAAGCAGGTGCTGGTGTATGAGCTATACCTAAAATATACCATTATTGTATATCAGAGTAAATATGATATATTCCTGTGTTTGGGGCAAGTGCAAATTGGCTGTCATTCATGAAGTACCAAATAATTAACACTGGATTCTTTTTCATAATATAGAAAAGATGGTTTGAACCTCTTATAATGATGTTTTGCACCTGCAGCATGCAAGAAAAATGGTATAAATGTGTCAGAGCTGGTTTCACCAAGTGTCTGGGTTCAAAAAAAAAACAGCCGCACTGCTGGGACTCGGCAGCCCCCAGCTCCTCTCCCCATCATGCTGTGGTACCTTGGCCAACTAAGTCATTAGAGTGCAAAAACTGCAACAAAAATCAGTGTGTATGACTCACGGCAGCTCATGACACTATCTTCTCAGTGATACACAAGCTAATTAATCCCTTAAGGGACCATGACATCAAGGCAATTTTTCCTACCTGTTAATTTAGCACCATCTGGTTGCTTGATGCCACCCTAAATAAATGGGTTTGATCCTTCCTTTCAGCAGGCAGAGACTAAGCTCCACAATATACCCTCCAAAAATATGTCCTATGTCAGCATCTTGCAGGAGTTCAAACCCCAGTCAGCTCTTGAAACAGATGGAACAACCCAAGTGGAAGAGGCAAATGTTCAGCATTTGATGTGAGGCAGTCCCGGGAGGAGCCGGGACCCCCCAGCTCTGCGGCCAGCCTCCAGCACAGGGCTGCAACCCAGGGAGGAGCTCCTGGCTTTGGGCTGGGCATCCCTGGAGCACCTTCCTGGTGGTGGGTGCTCCCTCACCCTATCTGAGTGATAACCACCGGTGGTGGCCATAATGGATGTATCTGGTCGTGATGGCTGCATCCAGCTCCGAGTAGATTGGGGAGGACAGGTGACAACACAGGAGCCAAGGGCTGTCTTGCACATCTTGCTCAACAGCTGAGGGCTAGCTGAGCTTGCACTAACTGAAACATGGCTAGTATGCAAATATGACTATAAGTTAATTATCTTATTCCATAAAGAGGGGACAGCTCAGGACCCGTGGAGCTCTCCGGCACGGCAGCAGCTGCACGCCAGGATTTCCCCTGGAGTAGGGATGCCTCAAGGTTACTCCTCAAGGTGGAGAGATTCCTTGCCGCAACAGATTCTTAGTAAGTGAGCAATAGGATGCTAAACTGTGAAAGCTTAGCTAAGTGATATAAAGGATTGATTGCTCATATATATATATGAGCAATCAATATATATGTGTGTGTATATATACACACACACATATATATATAAAATCCTTTACACATAAACAGTTGACCAAATCTGGGACTAGGACTGGATCCAGCCACACCTAGGCTTGTGACTCAATGGGAGGGTCTCCCTGACAGTTTCTTGGACCCTGTCCTATATGCAGTAAATAATCAAGTGCACCTTGCCATCAAATCCTGTTAAATCATTGTCGCATTAACCTTTGAACTCACTCTTTAATATAAATAAATATATTGCTGCTTCTCTCCTGTGAGTGAAGTACATAACTCACTCTGACCCCTTCTATGACAAGCGGTCACCATGGGGTGGGCAGCCCGTCCTTCCCCCAGCCCGCAGGTGGGTGCCAGCGGTGTGCCAGGGCACAGCTTTCCTTGTCTGCACTTTGAGAGTGCCGTAGAAGGAGGGATTTACTCTCCTACACCTGTCCACTTCCTTACAGCACACAGTGTCAAGCAGACGTCGAAAGAGAACCATGGTTTTGTGCTCTTCAACAAACACTAAGATATACCATAAAAATAGGTAAATTTTTTTTTGAGCTTAAAAAACCGAAAAACAACAAATGAACTTCCATGTGCCAGCAGAGCCCAGAGTTCCTGAGCAGACCTCTTACAGAAATGGTCCTGAGACCACCTCCAGCTGCCCCACGGTCTCTCCTAGCTCCTGGGCAGTATCTCATGGGAGCACATTGGTACATAGCACAGGTTTGATCAGGTTTGCTAAATATTATTTGCAGAAAGCACATGCCATAATTTAAAGTATTTGCTTTGGAGCCAGGATTCTTAACACATCAATAAACTCATCAACAGAAATAACATCAACCGTTCAGTCCCTGGGATTAACCTTCATTTCTGAACTGCTGCATGTCCCACTCAGGATCAGGTGTTCCTCTGCAAACTCAGCTAACATGTTTCCAGGCGGTATTTTATCAAAGAAACGTGTCAGGGCCTTTCTGTTATTGCTCCTTGTTTTGCAGCGTTACTGTTAGTTATTAAAGCACAGTGTGCATTTTTTTTCCCCACTTGACAGGAACCATTGAGGCTGTCGGTAATGGCAACCAGGGCAGGAACAGCTGGCACAGGTTTAATGATGAACCTTTGAGTTGTTAACACAAAGCTGTAACATGCCTTGATAAACACATAATGGATCTCATGAAATTAAAAGAAAATTAAAATGCAGATGTTTACACAAGATATTTCCCCACCCCCCTTTTTTTTTTTTAAAAACACTCATTCATCTGCATCACAGGTGAGAGTTAAGACAGCAGCTCACATGATGAACCACAGCTTGCAGGGGCACGACGGTCATGCCACCAGCTCATGGCTGGTGGATGGAACATGAAGGGACACCCGTATGGTCCTGCTGGACCATTGCTTTATTTGCAATTAACCACCCAGCTGTAACGAGGAAGGACTCCTTACAGCAAGGGTGCTGCTCATCCCAACGCCGTTACGGCAGGAGCTCTGGGCTTCGGCGATGCAGAGAGGGCTGAAATGGGCTGTCCCCAATTAACAGGCCAGGCAAGAAAGGTGAAATACCTCCTACAGGTTCTTCCAAGTACAAGAAATTACACTCGAGTCGTCTCCTTGCAGATGACTCCTTCATTAAATCTACACTAATTACATGAACATGAGCCCTGCTTGATGTGTCCATGAGGCAGGAATAAGTCTGGGAATCAGATGGGGAAGTCCAAGGGTCTCTGGGGAAGATGAGGGTGACGATATTTGAGTCCGGGGGGGCACCTTCAGTCCCACAGCCCAGGGCTCATGGGACCACCTGGCCAGGAGGACTATTTTGTCAATAAAATAGCTCTCAGGGAGTTAAATAAGGGACAAGAATCTGGCTCCTGGAGATCCGCTCTGTTACTGTATTGTTATCGCTGCCTTTTGGAATATTAGCCCACATGGGGAGACAGGAGAGGAGGATTTTTAGGAGCTGTTTCTATCATCTGGTGGGCCCTTTCCAAACCACCAGAGCCGAGGGAATCATGAGAAGCAGTTCCCATCAGCATTTGTTCAAATGCATAAGCTTCAACTAAGGATTTACCTTCCTTTGTGTTTGCATTTAATTGGGGCTTTTTTTTTTCTTTTTTCTTTTTTTTTTTTTTTTTGATAGCACAGCTATACAACAGGGCAAACATGTCCATCTGGGCATGCAAGCAAGTCCCAGCACAG
Source organism: Pterocles gutturalis (assembly GCF_000699245.1). Taxonomy (NCBI): domain Eukaryota; kingdom Metazoa; phylum Chordata; class Aves; order Pterocliformes; family Pteroclidae; genus Pterocles; species Pterocles gutturalis. The sequence goes on from NW_010123189.1 coordinate 32,448, forward strand.
AGGCTGTTTGGAGCCACCTCCCTTTTGATAAGCAGAAAGCATCACAAATGGATAATACAAACACTTTAATTCTCTAACCAGGACAAAATCTGATCTTTTAAACTAATACTGGGAGACTAATCTGTCTGGACCAGAACTATATTACCCAGGGACAGATACATTCATACAAGACCTCAAGGGCACAGGCAGGAAGGCGGCAGCAGGCAGTGCGAAACTCTCTGTTCCTACAGTGATTCCCGATATACTCCAGCATGGAGTTGTTGAATGCATCATTGCTTCTTTGTCAATGCTGCATATTCAGTGCAATAAATTACGGCTTTCACAAACGAAACAACATCGGAGCGTGTTACAGTAATTCCCAGGTATAGCTTCCAAACTGGTCTATTTTCTACACTATTGAGCAAGAGCTGATAAAAGGAGCCATGGAGTGGGAGGTGGAACAAACACAGTGGTTGACACGGACCCATCCACAGCAGGAATTATACAAATGAAAAAATCCTGATCTTTCATTCCCAACAAAACTTGAGCCTGACCTGAATTCATCTTGGTAAAGCAGTTGTGCTGATATGACAGATTTTCCCCTTTTCTAAAATCAAATAGAGCTTTTAGTATTACTACTTATGATTATATGTAAATTATGTGTTATGCTTTCATAGGTTTTCTTCTGCAGAGGAATCTCTAATTTGTTTGCACAGCAACATGGATAATCTCCCTTGATCCATGGCAGCGTGTGATTAGGTCACTCAAATGATAACATTGAATAATTTGTCTCAAGAGGTAAATGATTTGGCTTTTGTGCTCTGCATCACTTGAATGCAGCATGAATTGCCATAATACCATGCATCGTTTCCGCTATTAAGCTTTGATATTTAGAGCTGATAACTGCTAATTCCATCTAAATCTCCTCGGAATTCACCCTCTGGTAAGGAGGAGAAGCTTAATTCTGGCTGTACCTCCCTGTCCCACTGCAGATGACATTTCCCAGCTCCTCTTCCCAAATTTTCAGAGCATGCATGAGGCTCTGCAGCAGGAGGGCAGTCAGCTGCCTCCTGTCCCCGTCCTATCTCACAGCTACCTTATCTATCTCTCCTTAAAAATGTACATCACTAAGCATGCCTAGAGCTTGCAACTTAATTGAAAAAGAGAAAGGAAAAGCAAACAACCGAAAACCACACCTCAGTTGTTAAGTAAATTGTAGGGTATAAGAGAAAGCCTCATATACAGGATATTACTTTTTTTTTTTTTTTTTTTTTTGCATGTAGATCACTATAAAGTATTGCATTAATCCTCTCATGTAAGGTGTATTAACTAGGACCAGCAGAATATTTAATTAAAACTCCATCTTCAGTGAGTAGGAAACCATTTTTCTCATAAAGATGATAATTAACAGGTATTAAAACTGCAGGGGGGGGAAAAAAAGAATCCATTTTAAGCCATACCTAGGAGGAAGGCAGTCTGAATTCACCTTCTTTATGACATTTATTCTTACTGCTGCTGTGAGGTAGGTCAGTGTAATTAGGTCTGTTTGCAAGAAAATCTTGGAGCCATTTATTTTTGCTGAAGTTTTGAGAGGAGCCAACAGCTCTAGTCGCATGGTTAAAGAGACATCACAGGCAGTTTTGCTAAGACCAGAGCTCATTTTCCCCATTACATCTTCCACGGTGTCATTTTGCCCTCTCCTCAGACTGGTGCAATTCAAAATTAATGGGTTCCTTTTGTCTGAACATGAAGGATATCTTTATTTTTTCCTCCCTTATTTGCAGCACCCATATGATGAAGAAAGAAAAAAAACCCCGATTGCATTAGGCTTCCTGAAACCTCTTGTTTTCCATGCTAGCAAAGCTCCTGTCAAAAAGTTGCCATGTCATGATTTTATGTTCTGAGTAGCAAATTCATGTCCTTAGGACCAATTTTTCCAGAGGTGCCAGTGACCTGATTTGCACCCTGGTTTTTACCATAGCTCTGGGAGCTCAGAGCTGGTGGGTTCAGACCATCCCCTACTGCACAGCAGTTGTGGTGGATGCTACCTGGGAATGTGTGTGGAGCACAAGGCAAAGCCCTAGGGATATTAAAAAGAGGAGTTAAGCCTTCAGAGGAATGGGTACAGAGGAAGACTTTCTGCTGGTCTTCCCAAACAGCCAAGAAGATTTTTGGGTCCAGTTCTCCATGAACTGTGGCCAGCTGCAAAAAGGCAACAGCTTTGTGTAGAGCTCTTTGGATAGTCCTCCTGCTCTGCAGCCTTCTTTTAACTGGCTCGGTCACCCACGTGGGACATGGGGGAAAACTGTGACAGAATCAACTGTCACTGCCTCTCTGAGAGAGCTGCACTGAAGGGCTCTTGAAAGGGCCAAACTGCATCTGCTCAGTCCTGTGTGATCCTACATCATGCCTCCCTTGGGATGCTTGTTGGCAACACCTCTGGGTTTGGAGAAGTCCAACATCACAGGCAGCGGGGAGCCACGGCCAGTGGTGGCCAGGGGAGAGCAGGATGAACTCCGAGTTGTCTGCCTGAGCAGTGTGTATGACCAATTTTCAAAGGATGAATAATTGTCCTGGCTTCAGCTGGGACAAAGTTAACTTTCTTCATAGTAGCTAGTGTAAGGCTGTGTGCTGAGAAGACGACTGATCACATAGTGAGTGAGTGGCTGTGCAGTGTTTGGCTCTCAGCCAGGGTCAAAACTACGACAATAATGCATCCATAAGACTGTCTTTTTTATACATTAATAGGATGCAGGAAACTGTGCTACAGTTCTCACTTTCTCATGGTGTGAAGGAGACAGTCAATATCTCCTGCGGGAGCCATCACTGCTGCTCCCTTCCACCCACATCCAGGCTCCTGGGCAAGCTCTGGACAGCTCTTGGAGAAGAACAGCATGTTGGCAAAGCAAAAGTCTCTGAGACTCATTATTTCTAGCTTGCAGCTAATAAGCACAGGGAAAAACCATTCAAGTCATGAAAAGGCCGTTTAGGCTGGTAATAACCTATATCCCTGGTGAACAAGACCTGGCTATGGACACTCAGGCAGGATTCTTGCTGCAAAGGAAATTTCTTTGTGGAATTTCTTGGTTATTAACACAACAAAATCCCTAAGTTACCTAAGCAGCATATAGCTGTGCAATTTTTCTGCTACTGATGTGTGCCTTATTATTAAATACTCTCACATAATTTTGAGAATGCAGCTATTTTTTTTCCCCAGTGATCAAAACAGAGCAGCTTTAAAATACCCTCCTTCACAATAATCAGATAACAACAAAAATAGCGTCTAAACGCATAGTGACTTCATACAGGCATTGCCTTCGTACAGGCAAAATATGTTCAGCTTGAGCCCAGAGGAGTACTGAATATTTAAAAGCAATAAAATTCTGATCCTAGAACAGCTTCGTTCTACAACCTATCTTGTATTTATCAGGATACTTAACAAGAAAAAAAAATAACTGTTTTTAGATGATGCAAATCTAATTGATGAGATAATTTCATTATACTAGATGATAATCATATTGTAAGATAGAGGACAAAAGAAATACCTCCTGTAAATGCATATTCCCTTCTGCTCTAGTGCTACAACAATCACTTCTTACATTTAGTCAAATAGATACAAATGTTTAGGTTGCAGGTGATTGGCAAGCTCAATTCCACTTCAAAAAAATAGTCAGCAGATGCATTAATTTGCGTTTTTAAGGTAACGTCACTCAGCAACTCTGACAAAGCAAACCTATGGTTTTATTCATGAATCTTGGATAACTATTAATTGTAATTAAAGATATGAATGATGCTATCCAGGCTTACTGTCATGTGTTCTTGTGTGGCTGCTGTAATGTAAAGGAGTGGGATGGGAATGATGGTGGGTCCAGCTGAAACAGCCCAGGGCCAAGGGAAAGCTTTGAATCCATCCCAGCCAGGATTTCCAACAGCAGCAGAAAGCAGAGCCATTTCTCAGAGAGGTACCATGTACCATTCCTGCCACAGAGCTGATTTCCAAGGCAGGAAAGCCCTTAGCAGAGACCTGGATACACCCAATGGTGTAAGTGCAAATGAACTGCTTCAATAAAAAAAACAAGCCACAGATTTTTGAGGAATATTTCTGGCAAAGCCCGGGGAAATGTGACCCTACAAATTACTGTAGCATTTTATCCATGTTATCCAGGCAGCACAGTTTTGTGTGGGTTTTGTTCAGCCCTTTTGGCCAACATAACTCTCTGCTTTTGGAGCCACCACTGAACTGGCCAACCTTCTGTGTTCCTCATTCCCAGTCCTACGGCAGCATTTTGCCCTCTCCATGTGCTATCACCCACAATACACCCGAGAGCAAACTAATTGCTTCTGGCTTGCTTTCCCTGTTATTTTGGAATAATTATCTGAACAAAATTTGAAGATGCAAGTGAGAAAATGCCCGCATTAGAGAAGCTGCAGGCAAAGCTAATTGCTTGATCTGCTTATGTAGATCTAATTTAAAATAGGAGCTGAACTTCTGTAACCACTGCTTATTTCCTTGGAGGCATATCCATCAGTGTGATGTGAGTAATTTCAACGTGTAGAGACAATTTCACCCGTCTCAGTAGGTATAATGCTGGTAATGCAGGTGAGCGGGTGCTTCTGGGCATGTAGGAGAGACAGCAGCCTGAATGGTGAATTTGCAAATAAGTAAACTTGTAGTACATCTGTCCCTCCCCACCCCCAAATGCTTTATTGGAATTTAATTTTCCAGAGATATTAAAGACTCTATTCAAACTGTCGTGTGTCACCCCAGGGTCCCCCAGAGCTAGGGGTTATTGCCCCACCCCATAGCAGTGCATCACGTACCACAGCCATGGCTATGTTTTAAAAAGAAAGAGGAAAATAGTTTAAAAAGTGCTTTTCAAGTAGGTCCCTTAATTGCTATGGGTTCTGCAAACCTGATGTGCCGGCATCTCATCCCTCAGCCTGGGGGTCCTCATCTGAGGGAGCTACACCTGCACCCAGCCAAGGCCCCAAATCCTCAAACTCTTGAATCAATCCTGGCGCCATCCAGGAGTGAGATGCAGGGAGCCAGCTATGGCCCACGACACGCAGCTGGCCTCAGTGCACACTGCCTAACACCCACAGTATCAATTATAGCAGATATTCTTTAGTGGACAATCAATGACAATTTTATGACACTGCTCTTCTGATTTTTAGCTACCCTTCTACCCCCTCCCTTTCCACCACCTTTAAAACCACTTTGATCACAAGCATAAAGCCTCAAAAGCTATTCTCATGGTGGGTTTTTACCTGAATCCCACTGCAAGGTTCATGTGAATGTATGTAAATATATGTGCAGCATGATTAAAATAAAAATGTTGCATTTTCACAGTTTAATCAAACTGTAAAATTCATCAGTGGTATGGCTCATTCTATACTGCTTCTTACAGAGAGGGGAATGCAATTAAAATGTTGCCCAAATTCATAATTGTTGAGCTAGTGTAATAAGCGTGTACAAAAAGGGACCCTTGGGACACACAGTGGAGCCCCAAATTGCTTTTTTATTCAAGACAAGCCCTAACATCGTGGGAGCACCAAGAACAGCAGCAGCACTATCACAGGCAGGCTAATTACTTTAGCAAGACCTGCTCTATTTAAAAATAAATTAAAAAAAGAAAAAAAAAAAGCAGGTGCTAGGATCAGACCTTGTGGCAATGTTTGTCCTTTGCTCGGCAGTCCCTCACTAAGAGGTTCGCAGACAACTGCCTGCATTACACAGCCCCATGAAAGGTATGGGCACGGGAAAATAAATATAATAAAATATAAAAATTA